>NC_041373.1:13961316-14018816 GCF_900634415.1 Cottoperca gobio | reverse complement strand
AGGGATCCAACATGCCCTAATATGGAGGAATAACTCACCAAATCCTATTCGAACAAAAGAAACCCGTACTTAAACAGAAAATGATGACTTATCATAAACATAACATATTTCTCAAGCTAAATTATTACTTGTAAATTCATGGACGAGCGAGACAACAGAATGACATTGAACATTGTGAGTTTCAATGCCATTAGACAAATAGACATTCTTAAGAGAGTAATATTTCTATTTAATGACAATACATGATATTGAGAAATCTTTGAAAATACCTACAGTGTATCTCACATCCCAAACTTTTACAAAGATAAGTCTGGGAAAGACTGATTTATAACAGCTTATAGTTAGAATAGAGGTCCCAGTAATGCACATTTCCTCAGCCATTGCACAAGACAAACCCTTGTGCTTCTCTTTATACAACTCTTACCATAATGGGATATTAAGTAATAAAGTTATCTGGGGGAAAAAAGAAAAAGGAAAATTTTGAGGTGTTCCCAAAAGAAACACGACTACGTTTTTAATCTGGGTAAATGTCACTGTAGGATTAACCTTTCGTGCTTCCTTATTAATTATACCGTTTTGCATCGTCATGCATGTAAGGGTTGCTGTGGCCTTGGCTCTGAGTATACGGGTTGTTCTGAGGTCGATTCTGGGCGTAGGGGTTGTTGTTAGGGCGAGCCTGAGCATAGAGGTTGCTCTGGGGTCGAGCCTGAGCATATGGAGTCATGTCATCATGGTCATCGTAGAGCCGCTACAATGAAAAGAGAATTTATTCAATAAATAATTGCAAAACCAAGCATGTACATCCCAGATGTTCTGTAATATTAACCTGCAGAATAATTTCCTTTCTTTTGTGCTCAGCTTTCTACTTTAGCTTTTTCTGTTTCATGATCTAAATCCCTTTAAGGCAGAGGTTCTCAACTTGTTTTCAGTCAAGAACGCCTTACAAGATAGAGAATAAATCAGGGACCCCTTAATGAATGTCTCTTGTAAAAGTCTTTGTTATTTGAAAAACAAATCAAGAGAAATGTCTTAAAATATTATGCTATTCATTGAACTTGAACCTTGAAACTTCATTGAACCTTTTTTCTTTTTTAAGAAACAGGATCATTTAAATGAATGTATCTGAAAACTGTCACGGACCCCACTGCTTTAAGGAAATAGTTTTTACACTTTATACTTCTTTTTCCGCCCATACTACCCTCCCACTTCTCTCCTCTTTGTACGTCAAGCACACACACAGAGGCATGCTCACCGAGTTCTTCCCACCAGGGATCAGGTTTTGCCGGCTGTTGCTCGGAGTCATCTCCAGGTTACTCCCGTTGTCCCAGTTGGATGTGGCCCGTGGGATCCGAGGCACCCCAGCATTGGCAAAGGCTGGCAGGCCGTTGGCTGGCCTATGAAGCGGGGCTGCTTGGCTGTGGGCTACGCTGCTGTTAACAAATGGTGCCTTGGCAGGAGGATGGCTGACGTAAGGCTTCCCAAAGTCCGCATTTTTGTCCTCCTTGGAGCTCTTCTTTGAGGATCTGACAGGATAAAACAAAAGTATTCATTACTGTCTATTGTAACAATATCTTTTTTTCTGCATTATAGTCTTCATTGCAGTAATAAATATATTTTTCTATGTGTGTGTCTTAAATAAAATGGCAGGTTAAAAACACCACCTTGTCACAATAAAAAAGGTTTATAATTAATCGGATGGCACATAAAGGTTAATGTGTACCGTAAGTGAGAGAGAAACATGGCAGAGGTGGGTGAGGGAATGAATGAGAGGCTCACCTGAGTGCCACTAAAGACAGAAGAATGAGCGTGATGAGCAGCAGTCCCCCGAGTATGGAGCTGACGACTATCAGCGCCAGCTTCCATGCTAACAAAACACAAAGACAAGGACATCAATGACAAGGCTATGCTATTTAAAACGACTTTAATAACAACTTTCTTATGAAACAAACAGTCTGTTTGCAGGTCTCATGTGGAGCGAGCTGCACAAAATCGGATAAATTGCCAGCAATTTAGTCAGCATCTCAAAAATATCATTGAAGGCTTACACACTTGTTTCCTTGCCATCTATTAGCATGGGAATAGTGCACAGTATCTTAAAGCATGTTTTTACTTTGATATTAAATGAATCTCTATGTCTAATGTGTTGATATGATTCAGCAGGATTATGTTTCCACCAGAACATATATGTATTGCACTTGCCAGTAGTTATGAACATGATTTGGGGAAGTATATTCACTGCAATGCGGGAGATTTGTATCAATCTATAGCCTTACCATCTCTCATAAAGTAGCATAACTGATTTTGTTTATGTGTGCTGTCAACAATTTTGAATTCAAATAGGAATTTCTTATGTTTATTGTTTGATAAATATTGTCAATATGTAATTGTTTGTTGTTGCTTCTTTTGCCTTTACTGTCAAACACATGCTGTGTATACTCACATTCCTGGCAGTTTAAACCAGAATAACCAAATGGACAGCTGAAAGACAAGAAGAAGAATTGATTTTAGGATTCCATTTAAAGCCAAGCACTCGACAAATGCAGGTCTTGTTTTACGGAGGCTCTCAGCTTCTCCCTCCTCACGATTTGTATGAAATGTTGTTAAAATATAATTTTGTAGATAACTAGATAAATACACATTTTTAGAACATCATATGACATTTAAACACTCACTCGACACACTTTGTGGATCCATCAGCTTTTTGACCGTTGGGACAAGCTGTAGAAGTAGATAAACGGTTGAGGTAGTTTGTAGTTTAGATAAAGAAGGTTATTATAACACACACACACACACACACACACACACACACACACACACACACACACACACACACACACACACACACACACACACACACACACACACACAACTAGTTCTCTCCCACTCACTAAATGCCCTTACCGATGCATATTTTGCCACTGAAGACTGTTGTAATGTGATTTTCCAAACAGATACAGGAATAAGTTCCATCTTTCACTTTGCATGTTGTGGAATTAGTTTCACAGCCATAGTTATTACACATGGATGAAGCTATAAATGAAGGAAAGAAAAGAAGATAGGGTCAGTACACCTAAATAAAATAAGTACAATTGTACAAAATAAAAAATAACTACATGATATGAACCGTGGTCTGAAATATAGAGTATTCTAAGAGCAGTTAAAAATGACCATTATCAGTAAGACATTATCACTCATCGGCTGAATGATACTCACTGTACAAAGATCACTACATGTGCAATGACCTTTATATACAGTCTATGGCAACGACAGAGGGCACATAAATACATGTGTAATCACATTTTAACACCAGGTCTTTGGCAGTATTTTAAAATGCTAAAACGTTTTAGAAGTTTGGCCTAAAAGTCTTCTTACCTCTAGCCTATCTGACGAGAGGATTGGCACTACAATAGACAGCTAAAGTGTGCATGGTAATGTTTTAGCATGTGTTAAATAATGATAGGCCACTATGTCTGCTGTTAAACATACCTATTGGATTAAAAACAAAAACTTCTTGGCAAGGAATATGAGGATTCACAGGCAACAAGCACCAAAATGAAAAGCACGATCGCTGCCACAACAACATTTAGTCCCGGAAATAATCTTTCAATAATGTCTGTACAAGCATGGTAGATTCTTGGAAGAACAATGTACAGTAGATAGATAGAGAGAGAGAGAGAGAGAGAGAGAGAGAGGAGAGAGAGAGAGAGAGAGAGAGAGAGAGAGAGAGAGATAGATAGATAGATAGATAGATAGATAGATAGATAGATAGATAGATAGATAGATAGATAGATAGATAGATGAGATAGATGGATGGATGGATAGATAGATAGAGAGAGAGAGAGAGAGAGAGAGAGATAGATAGATAGGATAGATAGATAGATAGATAAGATAGAGAGAGAGAGATAGATAGATAGATAGATAGATAGATAGATAGATAGATAGATAGATAGATAGATAGATAGAGAGCGAAGAGATAGATAGATAGATATATAGATAAGATAGATAGATAGATAGATAGATAGATAGATAGAGATAGATAGATAGATAGATAGATAGATGGATGGATGGATAGATAGATAGAGAGATGAGAGAGAGAGAGATAGATAGATAGATAGATAGATAGATAGATAGATAGATATATAGATAGATAGATAGAGATAGAGAGATAGATAGATAGATAGATAGATAGATAGATCGATAGATAGATAGATAGATCGATAGATAGATAGGATCGAGATAGATATAGATAGATAGATATATAGATAGATAGATAGATAGATAGATATGATCGATAGATAGATAGATATATAGATAGATAGATAGATAGATAGATAGATAGATAGATAGATATATAGATAGATAGATAGATAGATAGATATATAGATAGATAGATAGATAGATAGATAGATAGATATAGATAGATAGATAGATAGATAGATAGATAGATAGATAGATAGATAGATGGATAGATAGATAGATAGATAGATAGATAGATAGATATATAGATAGATAGATAGATAGATAGATAGATAGATAGATAGATAGATAGATAGATAGATAGATAGATAGATAGATAGATATATAGATAGATAGATAGATAGATAGATAGATAGATAGATAGATAGATAGATAGATGGATAGATAGATAGATAGAGAGAGATAGATAGATAGATAGATAGAGAGAGTTTGTAAAAACACTCTTTGTCTGTAATTTATTTAAGTAATTACATATGAATTGCAGCGCAGGAAAACAGTAAACATCACTATGTTACAGTACTATCTAACAGAAACACAAAGAAAAGTAAGTGAAATTATCACTGTGGCAAAAAAGTGAGTGTAAATATTACAGATATTACAAATGTTTGATTGTAACATATCAAATCATTTGTAAAGGATTCTTTTTTGTTTGTTTCAAATTCTTCTATATTTGACATAATACTTATTGAATTCATTTCAAACAGGGCTGCAGAAGAAAACTCATCAATTATGTTGTACCTGAAAACAAATCTATGTCTGGTTTGAATGTTCTTTAGATAAATATCACCATCAAACTAGATAAAGAACTGACCTACAGTATACATACTTGATAGATAAACTTACCTTCGAAACTTGAACCTTTCAGTACGCAATCATTACAAGTAGTGGCGTTTTGTATTGTTCCTGTAATTATTTCTGTGTTGATGACAGAACTTGCACTGTAGATGATCTGTACATCTGCAACGATCCCTTTGTCTGACGTTAACAAAGCTTTGCCTTTCTCAACGGCCTCACTGTATACAGACAAAAATCACACTTAATGATTATACTCTGCAGGTAATAAGTGCAATATGCTGCAAGTGTACTGGAGGAAGCATGGTTCTAGATTGATAGACACTCTTTGACTTACGTGAGTGCCAACACTTTAGATCCAGTGTAATCAGGGAAACCTTTAAAAGCAAGGAACATCTGTGTTTTGGAGAAGAAGAAAATATATTTTGTTAAGGCCATCATGTGATTGGTAATGCAGAGTCCCTTTGGATCATTTCCCCTCTTGGATTGATAGATACTGTGTAGTAACATAGCACACACGCATCATGTTTAGTACCTAGATGTTGCACAGGTGAGTTAAATTAACTATCTCTGTCGTCACTGAACTCCACACACAGTTCTTCAGGATATGTTTTCACCAAAAACATCAAACGTGCTACGAATTATTCATTATTTGTTAATTCCTCTATGATACAGCTAGTTTATAATATTGGCTGTTGCACCCGATATACCGCAACAGCCACAGTTAGCTGTAGGTTCTGCTGGGAAACTAAATGTAATGAAATATCACGGATAAATATATGTATCACTCCTGGCAAAGTAGATGAGGGATATTAAAAAAACACAACATAAAAATAATGAGAGTTCATAATATGAAAGAGCTTCATTCCAAAAATGAAAAGAATAAAATCACATAAAAAGAGGAGAGAACTTATTCCTTACCTGTTTATTAATTGCTTTCTCAGCATTGTGAAATTCTGGTGATGTCTTCTGAGACATGCTTTCCACGTATTTTATTCCAGGAACGTTGAGTAATCCAGGGAAAACTTTGGCTAAAATAGGAAAATATCATCTTAGGAAAGTTGTATAGACACTCCTATCATAACCATTTATTTAAAAGAATAGTTCAACAATTTGGGAAATATGCTTATTCACATTCTTCCCGACAGTTAGATGTCAAGACAAAGCCACTCTCATAGCATAAAGACAGCTAGCATAACAGCTATGCTTGTCTGGTAGGCTCACAGTAACAACAAGACTTCAAGCAGTCAATGTTACTGTCCAAGACAAAGTCCTGGAAAACCCCTAGTCGTAAAAAACAAACAAATTATAACTTGTTGTAGATAGTGGTGGTACACAAACAGATACTCACCACTCTCACATCTGTTGCTTTCATAATTGTAGTCATCACCATCCAAACATAAGCAAATATAGGTTTGATTGACACGAGGTTCACAGGTGCTCTCGTCGCCACATAGGTTTTTCTCACAAGGGCCTTTAAAGGCAAAAGAAGGGGGGAAAAACATGCACACGACAACATAAGCGTTTACAGGATTATGTGATAGTTTAAGACCAAGGACATCTTGGAAACAGAGAAAATTTGTTTTTTGGACTCATGTGGAATTACCTGGAAGGTTCGTTGTTGAAGGCTTTTCAGGAGTGGTAACTGGATTAGCTGTAGTTGTGTCAGGCTTTTCAGGAGTGGTAACTGGATTAGCTGTAGTTGCGTCAGGCTTTTCAGGAGTGGTAACTGGATTAGTTGTAGTTGTGTCAGGCTTTTCAGGAGTGGTAACTGGATTAGCTGTAGTTGCGTCAGGCTTTTCAGGAGTGGTAACTGGATTAGCTGTAGTTGTGTCAGGCTTTTCAGGAGTGGTAACTGGATTAGCTGTAGTTGTGTCAGGCTTTTCAGGAGTGGTAACTGGATTAGCTGTAGTTGTGTCAGGCTTTTCAGGAGTGGTAACTGGATTAGCTGTAGTTGTGTCAGGCTTTTCAGGAGTGGTAACTGGATTAGCTGTAGTTGTGTCAGGCTTTTCAGGAGTGGTAACTGGATTAGCTGTAGTTGTGTCAGGCTTTTCAGGAGTGGTAACTGGATTAGCTGTAGTTGTGTCAGGCTTTTCAGGAGTGGTAACTGGATTAGCTGTAGTTGCGTCAGGCTTTTCAGGAGTGGTAACTGGATTAGCTGTAGTTGTGTCAGGCTTTTCAGGAGTGGTAACTGGATTAGTTGTAGTTGCTTCAGGCGGTACAGTAGTGACAACTGGAATAGCTGTAGTTGTGTCAGGCTTTTCAGGAGTGGTAACTGGATTAGTTGTAGTTGCTTCAGGCGGTACAGTAGTGGAAGCTGGATTAGCTGTAGTTGCTTCAGGCGTTTCAGGAGTGGAAGTTGAATGAAGTTTATTTTAGAGATAGTATGGAATACAGGTGTAGCCTTAACTCCATCAAATTATTAACAAAAGCCAATACCAGCCAGCAAATCAGGATAATATGCCGTGATAGAATTATGTAGAGCTTTATGATACAGCAGCTTGAATTATGGGTTTACAGGCAAAGCTTTGTCTTTACCTTGAGATAAAAAAGGACTAATCATAGCATGAAGAATTACAGTTTATGAGTAGTAGGGTGGTGAACTAGGCGTGGCCCTGACCTATTTTATACAGATAGCCTGGGGAAAGTCCAGCTGTTAACTGTGTAAAAGTCTGAGTGTTGTGGCTTCATTGTTATCAAAGTTAATATAATCATTGGATCCCTAAATTAGTGTCACTAACTTAGACTGGTGACACTATCCGATGCATACATTGTAGCTGAGACATATTGTTCTTTTTTTTACTATAAAAACAATATCCTAGACGTATTTGCCGTATGATGTATGAACAGGGATTTAGAAGAAATTAAAGCACTCAAATACGAAAGTCTCAGTTTAGTGACACATTTACAACAGTTAATTAGTGTGTGACCAAAAGAGTCGACTCTAAATTACATCCAAACTAAGGATAAGGGATTTTCGGGCAAGATGTCACATCTATAACCGAAGACGTAAGGAAATGCCTTGATGACAACATATCAAAGCCATACCATACACGTTGGTATATGTATTTACATTTTTAAGTACGCAAATTGGATACAAAACAAATGCAAAATGTAGTCGTTCACACTAATTATGTCTATTCATGAGGCCCAAAAATAACAGGTGCTACGTCTGCACGTGAAGCTCACTCAAAGCTCTTTTAGGCTTCAAACATGTAAAGCATTAACCAGACTGGAGGATATAATGGGAACAAAGACACTTTCTTTATTGGAATAGACTTCCAAAAGAAGATAAGGTTACATTGAGGGTTATAAGGTGAGGTCAGATTGTCTGCATAAACACAGCAGTTAAATATTTACATTTGATTCTGTGTGGTTGTTAGGCCAAGCTTGAAGCAATTATGAAAATTGGGCCTTCATTTTAACTGTTGATTTCTTACTAGCTGGATACCTGGATTTTAAATTTGAAACAAAACTGAGGTAAAAGAAATAAAATGTGAAAACAACTAATCTTTTGAGAAAGTATTTAAAGTAAGAACGTTGTTTCAGCCGCCAGTCTAAATCACTTTACTTTACGGATTTACATTTAATAAGCCATGCAATGTCATAACTCTTCTTTATTTCTACCACTATCTAATAAAAGAAAATGTTTTTAAACATAAGCAGTGTGATGAAAATATCTCTGCTCTGGGTTACCGCTTTATTTAAACCTAAAACCCAGTGATAATTGTAGACATCATTTATATATACGGACTATAAGACAGGAATATCTCCCTCTAATATAACGTTTACGGGATAGTCCGTCCAACGACTAACAAAGATTTTTAGAATTTAAAGTTCATATAAAAAAAATGAGGCAACTTACCAAGACAGGCCACAACCAGCCAAAGGACATAGAGGAGTTTTAATTCTCGAGCCATTGCAAAATAACCTACTGATAATAGTTCACCACAAGAATGAACAACAGATAGGACTAGGCTCCGGTGTCTTCCACTGGTAGTTTTAATCATTAGCCACTCCTCCGGGGTGTGCTAAAGTACATTTCCCGCCCAGAAAAGAAGACTTGGTGAGCCCACTTTCCATGACTCCATGTTTGTTTTTTCAGAAAGTGTGTCAGATCTATACAAAGCTGGTCCAGACTCAGACAGGGGTGACCATCATAAACACAACCTCATCATATGGCATCTAGAGAAGAAGACCTGGCCATGCTGCGTGTTTGACAAATGATCTCTGGGAAGCGTAGTGGGAAATTATCTCAGCAACCACTTAATAAATCATCAGAAACCCTCTTAAAGTCACACGTGAGGAGATGCTAAAATAACATCCTCATTGCTTTTAAACCTAACAAAGTGCGCCAGTGATGATATGCTTTTTTGAGAGCAACCTGAAAGTCAAAGCTGACTTGGTTCATTGGCCGGAGCCGCCACTCAAGGGACGTTTTGGATTATGACGAAAATCAGCTTTGTGTAAAAAAGCAGACTTGTTTTTTTTATTTTTTTTATATGTAGTGCTACTTGAGATACCAAAATAAGTAGTTTGACCTGTGGTCAGGTCACATTGCACCAACAACACTCAAAGCTTCCCACACGGTGCATTAGATCATTGGAAAACTTGCAACTGCAATGTAACATTATTGTTACATTTGTTTATCACACAGATGAATACACACAGTACATTTCTATTGTTCTTCTGTCATTATGTATTTTTGCTCATCAGTGTATAGATACCAAGAAAATGTCTTAAATTCTACACGTAGATGATTTCCTTTATGACGGGTCATATTTCACACAGATTTTGGCACTAATTAATTTAAATATTGTTGTTTAGTGTTCTCGCTTATTCTAAATCCCATGATTTATTGAACCAGTACACATCCCTCCCACCTTATTACCAAAAACCACAGTTGAGTAAGCAATGACCGCTGTCAGTGAGGAGTCAGTGACAACAATAAACAAAGTAACTCATGTTCTGCATTAGCAGTGTGCCAGGATCAATCCACATCAAGAGTACACGTCAACTCAAGCGGACAGACTACCAGATTTTTCTTTTTAAATAAACAGGAAGCTTTAAATCCGAGGAGAGTTTACTGACAGAGGTTATCAAACTCATCACAGTGACACCAAGTGACGCCACCTACATGTTTCCTGGCTGAAAATACGTAGAAACAGAACGAAAAACTAAAGTACTTCCTCAGTGTAAAGACAAACAATATATGTTTACTTTAATATTCATGCAACACTGTTGGTCGTCATGACAATTTTCAGCTTCTTTCTATTTGTACATCTGAGCTTTAGACTTCATAAGTTACTTATATGAGGGACAAAGATTCCTTGCCAGTCTTTTTATACATGTATGGCAGTTTCACCATTCAACCCTGGGAGAACTTCTGCAAACACGATTTCTTCACAGGACTGATAAAAAACATGACATGACTCCACACACACCACAGAAGAATTACTAACAAAAGTTTAAAAAGTGTTGCTTCAGAAAGTGATTAAATCCACTTAGAACTGTCTTATCGGAAACTAAGAAGCCAATAAAACAGGGAGGGACGAAGGGAAATGTGACCTTTGATTCAAAGACGTCATAAGATGTAAGATAACACCATCTTGGCGTTAAACAGTTTAACAGTTAGAAAATAAGTTTGGCGAGACCTCGACATGAAAGTTGGAAACATTTGGAACATCAAAGTGTGTTACAAACCTTCACTTTAAGAATATAAGTCTGAAATAATGTTTTCTAAATATTTTAAAGTTCAATGAGAACTAAACTATCAACACACATCAAATTATATAATCTCAAATTGACCTTTGATCCCAGATGCATATCTGATCGAACACTCAACTAAAGTCTTGTTCCAATTCAACGTCATCATGGGCGTCAGTGGAAAATGGTTGAAAAGGCCTAAAGATAAAAACAGGTATGTTTTAACTAAAGGTGAGATAGTTCAAGCACTAGTTTCAATGGGTGTTGGTTTATCGATAAATAAAAACACATCCGTTTAGTACATCTGGGACTTCCACCACTAATAATGATATGTATATGTCTTGAAAACACTGGATTAGAACTTGCTCTCACTCTCTAATGGGTTTACAACTCTATCTAAGTTATTTAGGTTTTTGGTGCTGTTAAAGTATTTTTATTTTATTTAACATTTCGGCAAGAAATTACAATATAAAGAACACTCCATCGAGTGCATAAAGCCTGCGAAAAAAAGTTGAATTGTTCTGCGTTTCTTTGCATAATATGACACTGTATCGATATTTTCTTACACATTAGACACACTAGAAATAGGCCTAAAGCTTTTAATTCTAATACATTGAGAAACACAGAATACTTGTTTTTAATCTGCATGTCAAACTCTTTACTTATATATGTAAATAGACAGAATTTAGGACATTTATATATGTAAATACATCATTTCAATCGTCGAGGCCTTTACGGAACATCAGATTCTAACATTCCCAATCCTTAAACTTTTCACCCAACAATCAAATGAAGACATCTTCAGTATAAAGCCCCAGCGACTGTACATGTACACACTTTTATGAACATATTGCCTGAGTCAACAGATGTGCTATGGCAGAGCAATAACTGCCTCTGGGCCCTTTGTGCTAGCTGTAAGTCCAAAGTCACTTAGAGTTACGAGCATAACCCCACCCAACCTGCTGTTCCTGGCATTACTGGAGAACATTATGATCATGAGGGTGAGGGAGTGATACCATATCGATAAAAAGGCTTCGGTTTGTGGGACTCATGACCGTGTTCACACTGTTTTGGCTTTTAAAGGAACTTTATTACCTGCACTCTAAACACGAAAAGGGCAAGGGTGGAAGGAAGGTAGGTAGGTAGATAGATACTTTATTCATCCCGAGGGACATTTAGGCGACACATGAAAGGAAAACCAACATTAAGTGTAGCGGTGGAAGCAGCACTTACATCTTGTACATAAGTAAAAGCAACAATACCCCAAATAAAGTCATACATTCAAATGTTTAAATGAAGTGAACGTACTGAAGCACTGGTGTGGAATTGCAATTGCATTTTAATTACTGATGCATTAATGTGTACATGTTTTTACTCCTTAATATATTTGATCTGCGACACGTGAAACCTCCTCGCTCTGGATCAATAAAGTGTTATCTTAATCTGTAATGTTACATCATCGATTATTTGTATGAGTCGCTCTAACAATATATATTTGTATTATTAATCTGAACATGTAAAGTAGCTTAAATTATCAAATAATGTGGTGGAGTAAAAATGACAATATTTGCCCCTTTGTAATGAAGATTATACAATACACAAGTTAGGTACAAACACCTCAAAATTGTACTTAATTATAGTACTTGAGTAAATGTACTTATTTACTTACTCATGACTCTAACAACACAAAGACAAAATAATTTTTATTTTATTTTTCTGCAGTAATTTATTCAGGTTTTGCATTTAATTCGTCGAGACAGGAAGCCAACGATTCGCACAAAATATTTTTACTGACTGAACAATTTTGGATATGCATATTATTGATAACCAACCCTATTGCCAGACAAGAACGTAAATATTGGGCAATTTTTAAAAACCCAGATTTTGTCCAATTTCAAAGTTTTTAACGTTTCCCTTTTTACAATATTTGCACATAATAACTTCTGCATGTTTCAGTTTCTGTATGTTAGAGAAAGATCGTAATATAGTAAATAAGCTTACGGTCAGGAGACTCTAACGCTTAGTAGGTTGAGGAAAGATTATTGTCACGCGCTGTGGTAAAACGTTCTATGACGATCATGCCTATATTGTTTTATAAACATACTCACAATGCATTATAATCTGCTCATTGCGCTGTATAATTATAGTTATAAGCACTCGTAAATATTCATAATGCTTTATGAGAATAATGATAACGCATTATAAAGCATTTAATATTGACAAGTATCATAATACTTCATAACTGCTGGTCACTGATTTTTAGTCTTATAGTCACCTATAACCAGCTTGTAATGTATTATATCTGCCTACACTAATAGATAGTTATTGGATAATGCATCATAAAAAGATTATAATGTATTAAAACTATGGGAACACTTGCAAAGACAATAAATCATAGTATGATACCTGACCATATAATCATTATAAAATGCTTTATAATGTGTTATTATTATTATTATTATTATTGTTATAAAACATTATGAATATTTATAGTGCTTATAACTATAATTATACAGTAGTGTAAATTATAGGTATGTTTATAATGCAGTATAGATATGGTACTAGGGTGGTTTCTAACTTGTGTTGAACGACACAAATAGAAGAAGTAAACGGAGAGAACAACCTGCTCCTTCTAATTTGAGGCGACTGAAGAATGTATTCAAAGTGTACAAAAGGATTGACGCTGCTGATCTATTCCATACAAAAGACAAATGGCCACAACAACAACAACAACAACAACAACAACAACAACAACAACAACAACAACAACACTCCGGCCTCTCTTCAGTGTCTGGGAAATAGTTTTTCACATAGCCATCGAGGTCAACAGTGTGAAAACAAAAGACTCTTGTCGACGTTACATTCAGCACCTATTAAGGAGGCCACTTGTCCAACATGCAAAAGCATTTCAAGCAGCGTGTACTATAAATCAACTGTCAATCATGTGAGTTTATGTGCGTCAGGAGCTACTTGGTGGAAAACAGCTCCATCCTCTGGCGGCGGGGCCTCGTGTCTAAACGACAGGATGACACCATGGAGTTAAAAACACATTATCCGTGAAAGGATCACGTCAGACTGTAAACTGGATTCACTCGCAGTAGGAGCAAGCTGCATCCGCTGTAGGAATGCAAGCCAGCGTTATCCGGTTACTTCTGTGTCTGATGAAATATAAGCGTTAACTGCATTTATTGTGACGAGGCAGAAAAGAAAAAGTAACATTGGAAGGCTTTTTAAAAGTGTACTCAAAGTTTTATATATACGTATATGTATCACATTGTCAGTAAGTATTATAACCAAATATATTTACTCAAGAAAGGCAGTCAAATGTCACGTTCGTTTGGCAAAAACAAGAAGTTTACCGAAACAATTTGGCTGAAAAACACTAAATGCAAAAAGTATTTCTTACCATTTAACCGCATGTTATTAATTTATTGTGACTTATTTTCTCAATCTTACATTTTTCTTTGGAGTCATTGTGATTGGTAATTCCCTATTTAATTGATATTATATCAAATGTATAGTCTGCCTTCTGCTTCTGCTGATGAAAATGAGACTTTTGCCAAACAATGTAAATCATTTTGTTCTGCTTAACTAGGCGTACTAATACATGAGCAACATACAACACCTGGAATAATATTTTAGTTTTGGGGAAATCAGTGCTTTTAAAAGACAAAAAAAGACACACTGTCTACTTTTTTGTAACAAAAAGTTTTTATTGGCTTCTCTAATCCATTCATCATCTCAATAACAGGTACAGCCTGGGAAATCATATCACATGGGGTCTAGAACGAATAAGACAAAGGGATGGGGAGGCCTCTGCTACAAAATTTGGTATTGAGGTGACAGTCAGAAAAAAAGCCATACAAAAATGTCTTTATCATGCATACTGGAGAAAAACTCAAAAGAAATTGAGAACACACATTTTTAGTGTTTTTGTACATTTTTGTAAACAATATCCTTCTAGAGATCATATCAAAACACATTATGGCAAGTAACAAAAATAAGGGATATAACATGAGAAAAATGAATGTTCTATGAGGCATCTAGAATGCAACACTGCTTGGCGTGGATGTTTTTACAGAGAAGAAAAAAAAATACATTTGCATTTTTGACAAGTCATTTGCTCTATAATTGTAAACACAGGCAGTGTTAAAATGATTATACAATATGTCGAACCTATACTACAAATATTTCCACTACATACATGAAACGCGTTTCCCTGCTTTCTTACGCTTTAGTGATATGAGGTATATTTAGGTCAATCTTATTGTCTTTTTTTTTCTCTCCGTCTCTCACCCACTCTTTTTCTCTCCTTTAAAAGCATAGTGTGTGTTTGGAGTGAGGTGGCTGGTCAGTCAGTCTTTGTTCCCTGTGATCTGAGCAGCTTCAAAGTCTCTTGGCTGTGGAGCTCACAGACATAGGAAAAGGAAAGGGGGGGGGGGGGGGTGGGTTCGCCTCACAGGAAATCAACTAAATTAAATATCAACCCTGGCTGCCGGGATAGAATGGCTTTAGCCACGGAAGACAAAGAAGGCCATTGTTTATTCTTGTGAGTGCAGGGCTGCATTTTGGGGAGGGGAGGTCGGTATAACTTAACGTCTCCGTTTCTTGACTGTATTATTGAAGCAGTTTCTTGCAGTTACTACAACAGTGGGGTTTTTTAAAAAATCAGTAAAAAAGTAGAGGCAAGGGGGGGGGGGGGGGGGGTTACTGAGTTCTGTTGTGGCTAGTGGAGAATAAATAAAAGGGTTAGGGTATGCATCCAACATACCCAAGGATTCCAGCATGTCAGCCCGTATCTCAAAACACTTAAATACAAAGAGGTACTCTCAAAATATTGTATAACAAAATTATGGCAAATCATCTTTTTACAACATCACCCGACAAACCGTAAGAAAAAAAAGAAATCCCCCCCCTCCCCTTCTCTTCTACCCTTGAGAAAAAGCAACAAAATACATTTAGATGCCCATGGTCATGCCTAGTCAACCCCTATTAAAACCCTTTAAACAATAATCCAGCCCTCCCTTTCCCCCCCCCCCTCCCTCCCTCCCTCCCAATCCCATTCACAGTTTTCTCCTCTTAAAATAATATTAATAATCATTAGCATAATAATCACGTATCACATATGCAAATTGAATGGGTTGTTGTTGCTTCCAATGATGATTTGTTTAAAAAAGTGCTTGTTTGATTCCATTGACACAAAAAAGGAACAGCAGGAGTGGAGTAGAAAAGTGGTGACTTGTTTTAAAAAAACAAAACAAAACAACTCAATGCTTTCTGAGACAGCTGTAACAGCAACGGGTTGAATTTTAGTCTAAGCTTCGTCTTCCCCACTGGCGGGCACAACTAGGAGAACGTGGTTAGACAGGATTCATCAACGGACGCTTAAAGCCAACAGAAGTTATTTATGTTCGAACATCCTCTTCACTTCAGAAAACGCTGTGTGCTGAACTCCACTACATTTTATACTACCTCGTGTACACATGTGGCTCTCAAAAGAAATGTGGATGTCTTCACATTGACACAACAGTACCATAATCTCAACAAAGCTACACGCAGTAGAAATCAAACATGATCATGTATTGTAATTTGTTGTCGTGACGAGTTAAAAAAAACAAACAAAAAAATCAAAGCTTTGTAGTCTCAAAGCACACCTGTAAAAACTGTGCTAATTGCATCTCATAATACAAAGTCTTATTACACAATTTTGACTATTTTCCTGAGTTAATATGCTTGATGTAACAGACAATATATACTTTTTTTGCAAGTTGAATTCTGGGCCTTTCCCTGCCACGCATGTAATTATTGAAATTATCAACATTATTCATTATTACTTTACAATGGTATGATGATTGGTAAAACACAAGGGTTCAGAAAAGAAAGAAAGAAATCAAGCAAGTTTATAGCTACCCTCTAAATGTTTTTAAATTACATTTAAATCTACGGTACGTTCATATCAAAATCACTACTCTTAAACAAAAATGAATCGACTAAATACATAATAAAAATGAGAATATTTAAAAAAGAAAAATTGCATTTGAGGCCATGAAAGACCCTCCCTGGTCGTTTTTGTATTAACATTTAATGGCAGTGTTTAAAAAACAAAACTTTGCTACAAGAACAAAATTAGGATGGTGTAGGGACTGTATGGACAGTAACAGAACAGCCCCCTGCTGGATTCACCTCGTTTGACCCTTATCTGAAACTTTGGCTTGTCTGGGTTTTTGATCCTGTACTCAGTGGCTCACCGACGTCAGCTAACAAACTGGTATACCCTGAGAATTCTGACACTGGAGTCCGTATTCGGTGGTCGACCTCTGCCCCAGGATCACTGCCATAGCTCAGAGGGGTCCGCCGCCCTGACTTGAACTGGGAGCCAAAGGCCTGGGCGAAGTTCTCGATCTGGTACATGGTTTCTTTAGGGGGGTTCAGTGGGGACAGGTCTGGGTAGCTGGAGCCGTTGGTGGGTGCAGCACCCACTCCAGCCTTGGGCTGCTGCCCCTTGGATCCCTCTGCCGAGGCAGTCAGGTCCTGGGGAGGTAGGTTGAAGGTGCCCGGGGAGTGCTGCTTCTCCAATTGCTCGGTCAGCTCCTGAGATGGAGTAAGCTGCTGGTGGCTAGTGGGTTCCAAGCTGAGGTGGTAGCCTGCCTGTGATGGGGAGCCGACGAGCATGCCATAGTGGGACTTGGAGGAGGATGAGGAGGAGTTTGATGAAGGGGCGATGATGGGCAGTGGGGAAGAGACAGCAGGCGGGTAGACACAATCCAGTGGGGATGTGGTATACACGTGTTTGTCTGAGAACAGGGGCCCTGTGGGACTAGAACTGCTGGACAGGAGTGGGAAAGGCCCCGTTTGGCCAAGGCTGGGGAAGGGTCCACTATGGCTGGTGCGCTCCAGGGCTTGCAGGAGGAACTTCGAGTACTCGCTCATCACTGCTGTCTTGTCACCACCGTTGGTAGAGTCATCCTCTAGCTCAGGGGTAACCGGGGCTGCCGGCTGGAGGTCTACGTGGTGTGGGTGGTCTGACAGGTCGAAAGTCACGTCATGGTGGTGTGTCCCCTCTGGCTTATGGCTATAATGCTCGAGCAGGCTTTGCAGCACCTCATCTGGAATGCCCGACTTGTCGTGCTTAAGTTCCAAAGGTGAGTTGTCCAGCATGGCCAGCGTGGGCTCAGGCCCCAGGGAGCCCTGTATGACACTACTGCCCTGGGATGCCATGTGCAGTGAGCCAGCTCCATAGTCATTGTTAACAGCATGGAGGATAGCGCCGCTTTTTCACAAACTGCATTGCATCATCGTAGTTGCTGCTGGTGGTGGGCCCCTGCTTGTTGCCCCCGGCTCCCTGCAGTAGACCCATGTTATCGAGGACAGAAACCTCCACATGATCCATGGAGTCATGCTTCTGCTCCAACCGTTTTTGTCCATCAGCACTGTCTTCAAGAGAGAGGAGGCCCTTGTCCAGGCCCTTGCGGCCGGCCTTTTTAAAGACCAATTTAGGTGTACGTCCCTGCATGTTTGGACCAGAGCCTGAGGGGTGCTCCATGCTGAAGTCCTGCAGGCCCAGGTCACCAGAGGACGAAGCTGCTGATGCTGAGGCATTCTTTTTCCTCTTGCGCTCACCGCCCTCACCGTTTTTGGACTTGGCCCTCTTGCGCCCCGAGGTGGTAGAGTTTCCCTGAGTGAGTGAATAGCTGCCCTGGCCTAGCTCCGCGTCGCTGAGCTCCAGCATGCTTGGATCCAGGCCCTTCTTTATGGCTTCTCCACAAGTCCGTTTGTGCTTCAGTAACCGGTCTGTTCTTGAGAAAAACTAAAAGTAGACAGAGGGGAAACAGATGAGGAAAAGCGGGAAATACAAACCTATTTCCACTGGATGGACAGAAGCAGTTCTAAAACATTGTATTCCATGACGTCTTCTGACAACTAATCCCATTGAGACAGGGCTTTATAAAAAGGGATTTAAGTGTGGGAAGTACAAAAAGACAACATTTAGAATTGACCAACATGATAATAAAGCATGTTACTCATACACACAATTCCATAAAGGATTATTTTAAAAAGCATTAAAAGCATATACAAAGCCAACTTGCAAAAGACATAAAATTAAAAGACAAAACAGTGATAAGCTCCTTAGCAAACAGTCTACATATATCCTACTTGTTGGCAGGTATCGCAGCGATATGGCTTCTCGCCACTGTGTGTCCTTTTGTGTCGCTCCATATGGTACTTCTGGATAAAGCGCATGTTACACTGGTCACAGCTAAAAGGCTTCTCTCCTGAAAAAGACAAGATGACAGCGTTAGGCCATGTGTCACAACAGCAACGCTTATATAATCTGTTAATGGGGGAAAGTGAAGTGACTTTATATCCAAAAAATGCAGAAACTCACCACTGTGGATCTTCTCGTGCCGCTGGAGCAGATACTTCTGTATGAAGCTCATGTTACACTGACTGCACCGGAAAGGCCTCTCACCTGTGCGATCAAGAGTACAACAATCCGCTCACCACATTAATTAACTCCTAGCCCGTCACACGACTATGTTTGCCATATGGTCACAATGACACATGAAACTGTGGCCTTTTATCAAAAACACCTGGTGCATGAAGACTTACATGCTAACTAGTCTAACACTAACGATATATAAACATAATATGCTGGAATAAAACTGTGTTGCATTGTGTATTTACAATGGCGCAGTAGACGCTTACACACACAACTATTCCCATGTCTAGATTGTTACTTTGTCAAATAAAGTTACACTTGGAAGAAATAATGAGGAAACACGGCAAATGATTTTAAATAAACTGAGGTTGTGATGGGAAAAAAGGTTGTTTTCCTTTAAATCAGTTCAAAAGAGCCAATTGAGGAATTCCCAGCAAAGAGAATGACTAAGACGTCCAGAAATGCATGATTAATCGTCGAGTCATCCCCGGCTTTCGCGAATGTCTGGTTTTAAAGCCCCCAAGCACTCGTGGTGAAGGGGAGATTACTAAGAGTGGAGGGTAGTGAAGAGTGTAATTTTATGTGTAAAATGTATTTTGTTCTGAGAGTGATGTGGTCATTAATCTTAATTTGTGTTTTTAGTGCAACCTTGGCAACACAGCATGAACCAATTTCCATTCAAATAGATCTGGAGTGTTACATTTAATAAAACTACAACAGGGGTCTTCAACACAAGCAGTATTTTAGTGTAATTTTGATATTAAATGTGTCAGCTACGCTACAGTCCGACACAAACTTCTCTTATGTTCTTATGTAGCAAAGAGAACAGACACTGTCTCCTATAGCGTTATCTGTTCGGACCTCACATCCTGTGTGCATCTTACACATTTTTTTTCTTACAGCATATGAGATCTAATCAGCAATGGTGCATTGTGAAATAAGACGTGGATGTAACTGGTTAAAACATATTTTTATATACTTTATAAATTCTAGGAAAATACTGACGGTCGAAGGAAAAAGTAAAAGCACTGACAGGCAGCGAAAGCCTCTCACCTGTGTGTATGAGCACATGTCTGCGCAAGTGGTAGGAGCTGCGGAAGGCCGCATTACAGTGCTCACAGATATGTGGTTTTGAGTTTGGGGACATACAGGCTCCGTCTGCATCCAACATCATGGCCTACAAGGAGAAAACCAAGAGTACAAGTAAGATACAGTTTACTTTTCTACTTCATGTTATCGCAGCACAAACTAATTTAAAGGCTAAAAGCATTCTTTTCATGTGAAGATATTTTTCAGATTTAACAGATGAATGATTAACCTTTGTAGTATCGTTGCGTTTCCTTCTTGCTTTGCCTCCCTGTCCATCCCCATTGCTCCTCCGCCCTCTTCTACCCAAGGACTCTTTTGGCTCTTTACCCGGTCTTCCAGGCATCTAAGGACAAACAGCAAGGTAAGTTGGTAAGCAAGAAAGAAATCACTACTGCAAGAAGAAACAAATGTCTACAAATAAAAGTTAAACTACATATGAACAATATAGCACTAAAGAATATTTAGAACCACAACCCCATCTCACCGGTTCTCCAAGGGAACGGACGTTGCTGAGGCTGAGGTCATGAAGGAGCATGTTCTGGTGGTTTTGGTGGTGGTGGTTGCCGAAAGACATGTCCGGCATGTCAGTACCACTCTTCCCTGCGACCCCTCCAGCACAGTTCATCCCTACTCCTCCACCACCACCATAGAGGGGCATACGGTAATCCAGCTCGCTTAGCCGCTCCTGCTTAATGCCCATGCTGTGGAGGAAGCCCCCTTGGTTCACAGCATTGGCACCCTGGTGTTCTGGGGGCGAGTCACGTTCTTTCTTCAGGATCATCTCCTGAGGAAGCTCGCCCATAACCGACTGGGAGGCCAGCCGCGTAAAGCTGGTGACCGGCGGTAGGTGGCTGAACATAAGCATACCTGGTGCAAAATTGGGATCCATGCCACCGTTGCGCAAAAACTCATTGCCTAATTTGTCTTGGATAATACTCATGGTGGTGGTTTGTGCAGGGAAGAAGGAGGGCAATAAATCTAAAGAGGGATGCAGGAGGAGAATATCCTGAAAGAGAGGACATATATATATATATAAAAAAGAAGAGTTAAGCTTTGATTATTTTAGACATCAATAAGTATAATACAATTTAGAGTAATTGTCACTTTGTGTTAGTTTTTATTATAACACTCTTATAGGTCTTGCCACTCAACTAAATGTACAAGTCACTGCTACATAGCCACAGTGTGTACTGTCTGCACTACAATGTTCTTAAATACTTAATTGGATTAATTAGGCTTAACGTAAATAGTCGTGAGAAACCTCCAAATTAAAATAAACAAGCTCACTTCAAGCAACTGTGTGAAATACAGCAGAGCGTATTGAAACATAAGAGTGAAAACAAAAATAGTAAATACTGTTATTATACTGAAATGTATGCATCAGAAGTGTGAAAGAATAGATACAGAACCCAATACACTATACAAACAACAAGGTAATTAGTAATTAATCTATGTCTTTATCTTAATGTTAGCAACAGACTTTTGGCACAGCTTAAGAGCCAATGTTTAAAATTGTATGACAAATACTTGAAAGACTTAATCATTAGAATGGACCAACTTCCACATCAAACCCCAAATGACCAAAATAAATAGGTCAGTAACATACATAACGTATACAATTCATTAAAATAATGTTTTAATGGAAGACAAATTAATTAGTGAATTACAGAAATCCAAAGCTCCAGAGACGCACGCATTGAGGGCGAATTATATAAATGATACATGTTGTATGTGTGTGTGAGGGTTTGATGAGTGACTTTAAAGTAAAAACTGTGAAGCTCTGCAATTACTAAAACACAGGTTTCACTGAAACGTTTCTATAAAGTCGATTCAATATTTAAAAGGAGGAGGGGGGGGGGGGGGGTAAAAACCTGCCTCTGAAATAATCAATGTATACCCCCCTATTACTCTGCTCTTTTTGCACCACATGTGTCTTGGAATGTAGCCAAAATAAAATCTGTGCAATAGCTTGATAATTTTTTAAACAGACACCCCTATTGTTTTCATACTTTGACGCATAATGGACCACACCGCTTGCCGTCTTTGGCTAATACACCAAACAAGAATGGAAAAAGCTATGAGCATTGATTGCAATATTGGCATATTAATCGGTTCACTACACTTGCCTAAAACAAACGAAATTTAGGTCAAAAACAGCTCGACCTTACAGGGAAAATGGGCATGTCCCAATGTGTGACTACGTGTATCGAGACGAGCACACAAGGCTGGAGTGAGAATGTATTGTTTAGTCTACACCAGCCGACCATTTGGCTACGTGACACCGAAAAGCGGATGAGCTTTTGTGATGCATAATAGTTAGCCAGCTAGTTAGCATAGCAAGCTAGCCGGTTTACCACAATGAGACACAATCAACGCACCTTTACGTCCTCAATCAAAACAATAGGCTAAGACGTCATAAAAGCCAAGCTCAGTCATTCAAATAAAGTCACACCAACACTCAAAGTTATGTGGTCTCAATCAGTCACATATGTATTCAATATATGTATATTTCTATCTGTTCTGACCAATGTAACGTAACATATAGCATGTTACCTAGTGTTGCTATCAAGCTAGCTAACGCTAAAACAGGATCCCTGATTTGATGCCATTAACGCATATTGGCTATTTAAACGGCAATAATAGGTGGGGAAGCATCATACAACCAAATGGCATTAATCAATCAGGGATCAAATATAAAAAACAGACGATAAAAGTGGAATTAAAGAGCAAGTCTACTTTAAAGTCAGGTCAGCGGCATAAATTGCTCATTCTCCAATTCCCAAGCTTTGATGACGCTCGTGAAATCAAATCTGTCTGGCTTCGAGCAACGCTGGCGCTCTATTTATTGTTAGCTAACTTTAGCTGTAATTACAACCGGATTATGCTTACCGGTACATTTAGCTAGCAAAACATTCCTCGGCGACTGCAGTACGTGTTGACTTCAGATCCAGTGACCGAGCTAAATAAAACTGAAACGCTTTGAAGCAGCTGTGTTTATAACAATCAAGCTGCCATGAGCTAGCTAGTTAGCTGTTAGCTGCCCCGACTGAAAACCCGCATTACGGCCCATGCAACAGAAACAATGATGCTGGCTCTCGGTGCATCTCCCCCGTTTGCGCCGAGAGCCACACAATTACGTCGCGTAAATCTCGACAAAGCTAAGACATTCATCACGAATAAAAGTCAATTTAGTTTCCCACTCACCTACACATGACCGCAGTTGGTTTCAAACGTGCCTATATTCTCTCCGTATTCGCCTCTTTGGGGTTTTATTGCCAAAACATTGATCTCCGGCGGTTGCTGCTTTCGTCCATCTTGTCCTGGCGCGGGGAATTATGGGTGTAGCGGACGGGTCGTGAGAGGAGACAGGCTGGCGAAGTCTGCTGAGGTTAGAGAGAGCCTCACTGGACAACACAAGTGGCCCCGTGTGCGCTATAGTAATGTAAACAACTTGGACACATTAACATGATCACATAATGCAATAAAGAGAAACATGGCGTCGTGCAACTCTTTGTCTTTGCATGTAATTCAGGACACAGAACACTTGCCAAGTAAAAACATATCTATCATAGTTATTTGTGTGGCCAGTCATCAATGGAAACTTGATTGGAAGATAAAAAAGTAGAGTTTTAAGGATTTTATTGATAGTTTAAATGTTTGATAAAGGTTCAATATCAGCTTTATGTTGGAGGAAATGTGGGATGACCATTCAGATATCTTCTGGGACTGTCCAATACTGCAGGGATATAGGCAAAACATAAAAGAGGAGATCATATATGTTTTATTATTATTACAATTGCTATCACAATGGATCCTATGTTGTTTTTACTTGGATAACCACCCCAAAATGTAACGGGCAAAGCCTAAAGATATATATTATGCATACTTTTACTGATTGTTAGAAAAAGGATGACTGGAAATAAAAGGAAAGCATTTTCAATGGCCTGAGACACTAAAACAAGTAGTAAGACAAATAGACGAACTTTCGTCAAAGGGGCAGCACAGATCCTACTGAGGCTTGCACAGATGTGCAGAGACAATATCGAGGATGCACAGATCCAACTTTACACTCCAGATATCTCTCATTACGATCATTTCTATCAGCTCAGGTAACATGAAGGCAGGGGTTGGGGCTCGCCATAACTGAATGTTAGTGGAAACACTGAATTGTATAATGACATAGATAAAGAAACTGTATGTAATGTAGATCGGTCACATTCGGCAGTTGACTTATTACCTTAATGAAGTCAGTATCGGTGCCAACACCAGTACAGTTGATCAGATTGGTGCATCTCTAATACAGCGCTGGATTACCAACTGAGCGAAGCAAATAACCGCACTGGAGCCCCAGACCACCAGGGGCCCCGAAAAACACCATCTTCACAAGGGAATTGATTTTAGATAATTTAATTAATGACCCATTTCATCAGGGAATTTGCTCCACAGCAAGTAATTATCAATTAAGGTGAGAACTGCATTATGACCTTATGTTGTGCCTTTACATTGTAGAATGTCCATGTTTAGAAATCTAGTTAAAAACCTTAAATGTTTTTGTTTATATGCATACTGTGCATATTGCTAAATAACTGGGGATGTTGGGGGTCGGTCGGGCCCCATTTTTGCCCTTTTACTGTTCTCTTCCTTCGATTGAATAGAAATTGTTCTGTTGGTGCGCGATGCATTCACTATGATAAGTGTCCTTTCCTTTTAAATGTTGAGGCTCTACATTCGTGGCTTGGTACAAACTGGTTATTTCTATTGCTTAAATAATATTCCTTGAGAGCTTTTCTTTCTCCACTGATACATTTGTATTTCATATTTTATATCAGCATGCATTAGGAAAAATTAGGATACTGTTTTTGTTTCCCCTGCAGTTTATATACGTAGGACTATCAACTAATAGTCATGTATAAATAATCCATTTCCGTCCATTTAGTTGATACTATTCACATAGGGACTTGGTTTGAAGCATGTTTATAGGCTACAGTAATATATCCTATTTTCAGGAACAACCCCTGTTATATACCAATAAACATATTTATTTTTACAGAAACATTGATTCACAATCTGTCTGACCCACTGACTTTAAATTGATTATTATTTAGTGTATAATGTGGTTCATATTTACAGTTATTGCCTCAGGTTTACTTCCACTGCAGTAACACTAGGGGGAACTAAATAGCCACCAATCACCGAAAGTGCTTAGAAAAAAATAATTTTATAGAACAATGTTTTGAGATAATTAGACATCAGGAAACACATGTAAAAGTAATGTGGACATTTTAACGACATGCTAAAAGGCTGCCCAGTTGATTTCATGATGGCATTGTTTTCTTGCTATGGTGCATTTACCTGATCGTGTACAGACCAAAACAAAAAAACATTTCCCTCTCTGTACCCTCACATCAGCTGCCCCACCCCCAGTGAAAAGGGAATAAACCACCCGTGCTGCAGAATTCGCCTAGAATCATTAATTTGAAGTCACTCCTACAAGAGCGTGTTCCTTCAGGCAGAAGTGCGCACCGTAGCCTGCTATCCACATTCACAGGTCTATTGAAGCAGCACCTGGATCCACCAAAGCCTTTGAGTTGTTTAAATGCAGCTTTAGTTTTACATGTAACGTAGAAGTGTTTTTTTTTTTGCCTCCATGGATGAAACCTGAACAAAAAGTTGGCACTTGCGGCAGACTCGTTTTGCGTAAAGGACCGAGTCTGAATCATGTATTGCGCAGAATCTCTGCACACTTACGATTAAATCACTGGAGAGAGGCGCATCTCCACCTCTCAGGATGCGAGTCGCGCGCTGAACGGTTTTGGGCAGGGGGTACCAAACTTGCGTAAAGAGCCTGATTCTGCACAAGTATTGATTGCTTGTCATAAGTAGGTGATTGATACAATGGCAGCCTTACGGAAGAAATTTGGCGAGGACTACCAGGTGGTAAACACCAACCACGGCATGACTTTTACCGCACCGATGAAGAGAAAGAGACAGCGGTTTGTGGAGAAGAACGGCCGCTGCAATGTCCAGCACGGTAACCTTGGCGGGGAGACCAGCCGATACATTTCCGATCTCTTCACCACGCTGGTGGATCTAAAGTGGCGCTGGAACCTACTCATCTTCACCCTCACTTACACAGTTGCGTGGCTGGTCATGGCTTCAATGTGGTGGGTTATCGCCTTGATCCGCGGCGACCTAAGCCTCGGCGGCCACGATAAGTCCTACACCCCGTGCGTCGCCAACGTGTACAACTTTCCCTCCGCGTTCCTGTTTTTCATCGAGACTGAAGCGACAATTGGCTACGGCCACCGGTACATCACCGAGAAGTGCCCGGAGGGTATTATCCTCTTCCTCTTCCAGTCGTTGCTGGGGTCAATCGTGGACGCCTTCCTCATCGGCTGCATGTTCATCAAGATGTCGCAGCCGAAGAAGCGCGCGGAGACGCTGATGTTCAGCCAGCACGCTGTTATTTCGCAGCGGGACGGGAAGTTGTGCCTCATGTTCCGAGTGGGGAACCTGCGGAACAGCCATATGGTGTCCGCGCAGATCAGGTGCAAAGTCATCAAGGTAGGCTATACGTTACAAGGTAGGCTATACGTTACAAGGTAGGCTATACGTTACACAGTCAAGGTGCGCAATCATTCTAAAATCACTCTAAAAGTGGGCACACTTTGGCGCAGTGAGCATATGCTTATTTGAAGAGTCATTATGAAGGCAGAGACTAATTGTCAGCCACTTAATTTGTTCTGAAATTGCTCATTGTGTTTTATGAGTGCTTTCCAAGTCATGCGTTGAATTCCCATTCATCTCCAGAATTGATTGTATTCCCTGAGGTCTTCTGTGATTTGTAGAGGGCTATGGGTTTCCATGGAACTCCAACATAAGATGTTTTTTTTAATGAGTTACCATTTACTACTTACAGTAACTACTTCAGTAGCTGGATTAGTCCTGGACACAGCGTTGTGTTTCTGCAGAGTGTGTTGCGTATACAGTCAGGGGTCACCACCAACTGCACTCCCTTCACTCTGTTTCAGCCTTCAACTGTGCACAGGTGAGATGAATGGGCCCCCAGGAGACACCTATGCGCTTATTGACTAAATGATCAATTGAAGCAATTCCTTAACTGAGTGGGCCACAATGTGGTAAATACTTTTTCTTAAGGTCGGTCTTGCCTAAAGACAGAACGCACAGTGATATACCTTTGTATGAAGTGTGTTCTGGTTTCAGTGCTGAAGGAATCCTGAGGATAAAAACAGCTGCTGACATTTTGTGTCAACTTCACAACTAAAAGAGACTGACAGCGACAATCACTGCATTTTCTGAAGCCTCAATAACATTTTTTGTTCTCTACAGAATTGATGGCGGATTTCTGGAAAACACTCATTCTCTACCACATGCAGCACAATTCATCACATGTCATTAGATTGTTTTTGACAGTTGTGTGTCTTATGTGCAAGCCCTGCATATTCTCACTGTAAGCAGGAATGTCTTATAAATATAAGTGACTTTTTGTCAGTCTAAACATGAGCAGATATCTAAAGGACAGCGGTGCTTTGTTGTGACAGGAAGAGTTAGTCGTGCTTTTGTTGCCTCTGCGGAGTAGCGTGATGATCTCAAGTGACAGTTTACTTTCTGAACCTTGAGGGAGTCTCCAGAAAGCTCCCAGTATGTTAGTATTAATGTGGTTATACTGTTTTGCTCTGATTTTATCCAGGCATATGATATCATTTAAAAAACAACGTCATTTTTCATTTGATTAGAGTAAAAGTATCCACCAGAGAAATAAAGGTCACTCAGTTTAACCCATTAAAAGCAATGCCTTAATAACGTATTATCGCTAACGCTCCGGCTTCCTCTACAATGACTTTTATTTCAGAGAAATATGGTGTTTTAATTGCAATTAATCAAGAGCGCATCATAGAGGCACAAATGCTTTTTCATCGATTGCTTTCGCTCTACAGAGGCCAACAGTCACATTGAGAGAGTTTAATATTCTCTAATAGTCGCCGATGACGCTTTAAATCGGTTATTTCAAAGAGAATAATGGAAGTAGGATATTCACACATGGACCATGCTGTCATGTTTGACCTTGCTCAGAATGATCTGTACAACTAATACAGATATCACCTTAATAGAATAACCTACCTACATATTTATTATCAAAGAAGAATAGTTAGGATCATTTTGTTCTTCTTTAATACATTAAAGCCATGTGGAAGAGTGAGACTTGTAGTGTGAGCAGGTCTGATTCACAAGATGAAAAGCAGAACAAACTGCTGCAGTATGTTGCAGAGTAGAAACGTTACCAGTACTGTGGCTACACTGCATCATACTCAATCTCGACTTTACCTTTAAGGTCTTTTCTAAAAGTAAATGAACCTGCCGAAGTGTAATATAATTACCGCAATAGGGAACGTTTGTTGTTTGAAGTGTTCCCACCATCTGTTTCTCTGATTTTTTTAGTTCAACAGACCTTGGCTTTCTTTCAAATTGCGGTTGATTAGATTTATGTGATGATCCTAGTTTGGGATTTCTGCCATCTAAACGATGAGCTTTCATTAAATGTGTTTGTGGAAGGTCAGACATCCAGGACTTTGCTAATTATCTGCTAAAAAGCATCACGTCCACGTGCCATAAATCCTGCCTCGAGGACAAACAGTAAACAATCAAAACTTGCTTTATTAACTGACTTATATCCACTGCAGTTTCATTACGCTTCATGGGTTTTATTGGGCAATATTATAATACATCATTTTATTCTAGATTACATGTGTTGTTCAGGATACCTTGTTGCTGAATAGATGGTGTTCTAATGTGCCTTTTAAAGTATATGTTACAGACACAGTGATGTTTTAGAGCCCATAAAGCATTGTGGAGTCAGTAAATTGACTCTACATCACCCCGTAGTACTATACTAGCACTGTGGAAACAATGCCATGGCTTGTTTTCAGGTAATGCACAGCTCAAGGTCACTGCTCGATGGGTTGGACACAAAGCTGACAGGGGAAATGAGACAGGCTGCAGTAAATCCTAATGATGGAGCTGTGTAAACGCACTGTGACATGGCAACTGCAATCAATTTTTAGAGATAGGCATGGGTTGTAAATTCTTATGGGACCTGGATACCTGGATAAAGTTGGTCGTATTCTTGATCAGCACGCACGTTATTTACAGGGCAATGTACTGTTATTATGCAGGACTGCAGTTATTACTTTTTACCATTTGTGAAAACAGCAAACATGTCGTGTGTATGTAATAAGCAACCCACATAAGCACACTATGGGGAAGGATTCAAGTGCTTTAACTCTTATCAACTTTATTTTGTTCGCACTTTTCCATAATGATTTAGGAAGCGGTGATGGAAGTAATTAATCTGAAAAACAAAGAAAACCCAAACAAAAGCAAGGATCCTCTTGTTTTTATAATCTTGTAATCAGAATGTGATTGAAAATAAAATGTGATTGATCGCACAGCCCTACAGTGTCAGCCTTTATATTGCCAAGTTTTTAATGAGAATCCTGCTCACTGTCTACCACTCAATTCATCACCTTGCAGCATCCACATACAGTAGGTGGTGCTGCTAGAGCCTTCTGATTAGTGGCTTTGTTCCTTGGCTATATACGATGCCAGGGCTGTTTGCTTCCATGAATTTTACCGTTTGAAGGTCTGAGGACCAAAGCGTTGTAAATAAAGTGTGAGGAGCTGCTGGTCCTGGAAGTGTTTTTTTCCCCAGTTCTGGACAAGTCCAATACTTTAATACCCACAAACTCCCTCCCACATCTCAACTCTAAAAACTCTATAAAGTGAGTACAAGTGATCGACAGTGTGTGGGATCACTTTCTAGTAATTGATACCTGCGAGGACATATTTAGTTAAATAAAAGTTTTGTGTTAAAGGTCACTGAATTGGTAGAGCCTACACTTTATTTTGTGACTAAGACAAAACATTGAATTATTAATGGAAACATTATGCCTGGGTAGGACTGTGCATTTCTCTACATCCATAATGCATATTAACTTGAATTTAAATTTATATTAATGCATTATTTATTAATAAATCAATAGAATGCAGCGGTGCACTGACCCCTGCAGCACTGGCGGAATATGATCCTAATACAAAGACATGAGTTTGCACGTGGTATGCCAGCAGTGTATGGAGGAAACACCATCTCTTCCTAAAAAGTGCTGAAATAAAAAACTAAAAGACAGACGGACAGAGCGAGAGCGCGACAGCTGGGTGGTGCTCGTCAATGTCAACAGACCCTTGTCTCAGTAGGGCGGTCCACAGCGGGTGATAAGTGATGAGGAGTACTTGTAGCAGATAGACAGGCAGGCAGACATATCAGCATGACTCGCCACATCTGCCACCGTCTTACTCTGAGAGAGAGAAAGAGAGAAGAAGACACAAAGAGAAAGACAGTTGAATTAGCTTTAATGGTGATGTCTCTGGATCAGGAATGGCAGCTCAAATGTGACGACTGTGTGAGCGTTACGTTTGATGTCCGGCTCAAAGGATCCAGCTGGACACACATGGACATATGAACACACACTGTTGCATTAATGGCACACAAGGGCCATTGTGCGCACACACACACACACACACACACACACACACGCAGTACTTTCTAACTTTCACTGTCACTGTTTGTGTGTCTTTGCATCGCTCTCACATACACACCTGCACACACACACGCACTGTCACTGAGGAGGAAGTGAGTCACTAGGGAGAGGGGCCTGCTTTCACTCAACCTGAATCTCAGGGGGCTTGGTAAATTAAGCACTCCCTCTCTATCAGGTCCGCTTCCAAGGGCCATTAATTTCCCCCTTGTGACACAGACTGTTTAGCGGCAGTGAGCGAATACACAAAGCTTTCACCTTGTTAAACCCATTCAGTGTCAAGCTGCCTTCCGAGGCAGAGGTATAATTTTGTTGCAATGGAGCTATGAACAGTATCTGAAAAATAGCAGCTTCACTTTCATGACTAGAACTGGCTTAAATATGACTTCCTGGGAAATTGGTTTCCAATCTCATAGACTTGCTGAAAAACGGGACACCTGCCTGCAGTGTATCAATGACATGCATACATTTTTTAATGATATAAATAAAATAATATATAATCAGGACACGCTTTAAAAAAAAAAAAAAGGTGTCATGTGCTTCTCACACTAGGAGACGGAGGAAGCTTTTCCAGAAGCGGAGATCAACAGCAATATGGGAAAAAATCAATTACAAAAGCCTGACACGTGTATTTAAGTGTTATGCTTATTTTTTTTAATTTTTTTTACACCTTATGTCTAATAGATGTAGGAGGGTGGGGCAGGAAGGGTGTTCATTAACTGCATAAACTACAATTATATGAAAATATAAAAGGGAAATCTAACTACCCAAAGGAGCATTAATTAGCAAATCTATTCATAAAGCAGATATTTCACATATGAACATAATTTGTAACAATAAACTACACTGCTGAAAATAAAAGGGATTTTGATGTGCATTTAAAGGAACAGTTGCAGAAGATTTTCAAACAATAAGAGTGGTATCGATGTTCTCATCAAGAAAGTGAATAAACATATTTGCCAAAATGTGGTTGTAATTATTCTTATTTATTACAAACTACCATGCATACTGGTAGATTAAAGGACCATCAGGTGTGGCTTTTTACAGCTCCCAGGCGTCCGCAATTTAAACATTGTTCTGTTTTGACAGCTTCCGCAGTTTCATTCTGATTTAACATCAGTGGACATGCAACATAGGCTCCCTGTCTCTAAATCCAGGGAGCGCCCATCACTGATACAGCCTGATGGGTGACACTTTCCCTCACCAAGCCAGGGATCTGTGGGCATAGACGTCTTCCTGTGAAATGTCACACCCTTCTCTCCTCAACATCACTCTGAATACAAATGACAATTTGTTTGCCATCTGTGGACCAAGTGGCTCCTCACTAAAAGGGCCAGAGAGGCTACTCTGCATACAAGTTAACATGAAGCGGCAGGGAGAAATATTTGAATTGAGCCATAACAGAATATTACTTTGTTTAGGTTTGCATGATTTGCTTTGTCTACACTTGTTTTGATGGTGGAATTCAAATGTGTTGGAGCAGGGTTTTCTTTTTTTTGGGCGTTCTGGGTGAAAGAAACACTGTGGAAATCATTCGCTCCTGACGTAACAACTGGAGTGTTGCAATTGACAGGAAAATAGGTTTTTATATAGAAGCTCATAGAGAAGTTCCATGTGTTAATTTAACAGATAGAAGAGCACTTTATTTGATTGAGTTTCCCGAGCAAGCACTAGTATCTTCTACATAATCTAATGATACTTCGATGCCAGGCTACCACAGAGAGTTTTCTCTAATCTTTTCTCTAATGTTCTGGCAATGAGAGTAAAAGATTATTGTCACTATAAATGTTACCAATGCTCATGTTGTCTGACAGAGATGACATTTTTTACACCCTTTTTTTTTTCCTCTTTACCCAGCATGTCTGCCAGTAAGTGCATAGAGAACAACATCAAGGTCTTAAGAATACCTTTTGAGGGTTGTTCCCTTTCCTGGGTGTATTGTGCTGCCAAAAATATGTCAAGTATATTCATTTCTTTATATTTTCACATCAAAATTCATCCATGTGTCTGACAAAAATGTTGAGAATATTTTGTAGACTCATTCAACCTCACAAATACATTTTCCCTCGAATAAAATGTCCCATTTCACAAAACATGCAGGTCTGGGCATTCAAACTAGCACCAAAGCAGCAGGTCAGAGGTCTGCATTTAAGTGCCATCATTTTGCAGCAACATTAATATAAAGCTTCTAGTTTGCAGGCTTTGTTCTTCTTGCTTTTGTGGTTAACTCCCTCTTCACTTTAACTCCCACCCAAACATACTATTTCATGTGGAACTATGTCTAATCACAGAGGAAAATTGCCTCCTCAAAGCTATTTCATGGGACCCTTAACACAGCTTCAGTTACATTCCCATCAGGATTACACCTGCAACAAATACATGCACACAGTAATTTTGGAGGGATTCCATTTGCCATCTTGTAGGCTATATGAGGAACACCGGCTTTGCCTAACAAACGCTTTCATCAAAAGCACAATACTGTGACTGTCACTTTAAGGAAAACAGACTTTATTTTTGGAAATATGATCCTAAATGATCACTTGTAATTGAAAATGTAAACGTAATATGTCATGATCATTTGTGTTTCCAGTCTCGGCAGACCCCAGAGGGCGAGTTCCTGCCCCTGGACCAGTGTGAACTGGACGTGGGTTTTGGAACGGGGGCGGACCAGCTCTTCTTGGTGTCGCCTCTAACCATCTGCCACGAGATCAACACCAAGAGCCCATTCTTTGATCTGTCGCAGCGCTCAATCATGAACGAGCAGTTTGAGATTGTTGTCATCCTAGAGGGCATTGTGGAAACCACTGGTTAGAGCAAATTATTATTTCTGAATATATATGTATACTTTTCCCCCTTAATAACTTATAATAAACTTCCCATTCCCCAATAATTTATTCCATCATTATTTATCATAAAGCATAAAGCATTTCTCAGTTATATAAAATAAAAATATTTAACAGAATGTTTAATTTCATGGTCTTTAATTATTTAATAGCACTTCTAAATCTCTGTCTTATTTCTTTTTTTCCACATCTCTGTCTTTTCCCTGAAGCAATTCTCAAATTTTCATTTATGTTCGCTGCCTGGCTGTCTGCCCATTTTTATTTAATAACCCACTTTCTACACAATTCTTTGTAATGTTACAGTTTTTGTAGTCATTTTTCAAGTCTTTTTCTTGTCTGTATCTAAATGATTTCTCTACACTTATGTCACTTTTCTCAATCGTAGGTATGACATGCCAGGCGAGGACATCTTACACCGAAGATGAAGTTTTGTGGGGCCATCGTTTCCTCCCCGTCATGTCACTGGAGGAGGGCTTCTTCAGAGTCGACTACTCCCAATTCCACAACCACTTTGAGGTCAATACACCTCCCTACAGCGTCAAAGAGCATGAGGAAAAGTCCTCGTTGACGTCGCCCAACTCTCCCTCTGTTGCACCCAACAGCTCCTCTCCTCAGCTGGGTAACAGTGGCCGTGGAGGCCGCAGGGAAAGACTCCTGTCAGCGGACTGTGTAGATCACGTAGAGGACAAAGCCTCCAGGCTACCCAGCAAACTCCAGCGCATGAGCTCCACCAAGGATGAACACCTCTGGAGGGGACTGAAGACAAGGTCAATTTTGCCTGGGGGTAAGGCCTCCAGCACAGGAGACCTTCCACTTAGTATTCAGAGGCTGAGGTCCAGCTCCATCCCCGTTGTGAGGAAAGAACAGCTGGATGAACAGGTTCAGCTGCTGTCCATGGATGGAGATGCTGAGGAGGGTGAGCTGGAGAAACACAGACTGCCAAAAGCTATTAGCACCATCACTGCTCCAACCCCAATCCCAGTTAAGAATCCCTCAGTAGGTAGTCGGCCTGAGAACAACCTGCCCGCCAAACTGCGTAGAATGAATGCTGATCGCTGACTTCCGCAGACTACTTTTAAGACTTTTGGAAATTGAATCAGGCTTGATGGGCATTGCATATAAATAAAGACTACTGTGATACGAAGTTTTATTTTTTTTTCTGCAGATTTTAGCCAGTATTTTATCTTTACTTACGGGCTCTCTACTCAGTTGTCCATTGCCACAAATAGAAGGACAACGCCAATAAGCCATCCATCCGCTCATACTGTGAGTCATTTTTGATAGATCACCATCTGTGCCCCCAACTGACTTCTAACACTTCTGCCCTTGTGCTTGTTTCTCACACTTCTGTTCTTAGAGTCACATCAAAGACTTTCTTATCTCAAACAATTACAATTTTTTCAATTAACAAAACCTGAATTGACCATTTGCTAAACCCCTCCCCAAAACAGCGATTGCCCAATCACAGTTTAGGAACAGTAACTAGGCACGGCAGGTCTGTCAAGCTTTAAATGTCTATGCCTCTAGCTTTGTACATCGGACATTCATTTTCTATGGAACATAAGCGAATCGATTATCAAGGTGTTGTGTGTTGCGAAAAAGGTTCATGGTCAAAAGTTGAACATTTTCAGCTTTATGCAAATGAGGGCAAATTTAGCTTTGTCCGCTTCCAGTGACTCTTCTTCGTAAGAGTGATACCTCTGCATTTATAGAGTTTGGATGGTGGCGAATTTCTTTTAACCTTCACAAAACCAAAAACACAACAGCAAAAGTATGAGGAATTGCTGAAACTGTGCATTTATGCGTCTAGTCTAAAATAATCTGCAAATGTTAGCATGTGGCTAACAGTCTTGCTATCTACAGTACAAAACCATTATTACTTCTAAGGCCAAGGAGCACTATAATTAACCGACAGTAGTTTGTGGGGCTACAGGTCATATAATAAAAACCTTCACAACTAGCACATTCCCTGTGTAGTATTTCCACACTGTGTAGTGTGTAGGCTAACGTTAGCAGCTCTGTCCTGCTCAACTGGTGAGGGAGCTGACTTTTTACACGGACCTATTAGCTTTACCCTCAGTCTTTTAGCACAATATCATGTATGTAGACACCAAATGGATATTTACGACCCCTTTTACATAACTTTTAAAAGAGGCAGATCAAGTTTTCAGCCAATTTATTGAGCTAATGTTAGCTTAATTAGCTAGCTAATGTACAGCTGGCAAAATTAACGGTTGCCGGCTACACATGAGAAACCTGCTTTTGTCTACCTCTGTGTAAAACACCCATTGATCGAATATTACTAAGAATTTCTAGTAGTAAATCTGCCATCATTGTAAATAATGAGAATGAAAGCCTGACAAGCGCAGTAACAGTAACTAAGGAGGACGGGGCTTAGCTAACGGTTAATCAACTTAATAAATATCCTGAAACACAAGTCAGGTTGATACACAATATTTATTTATCACTTCTACTGAATATATGCTTATTTGAATGTTCATTTGATTTGTATGTTTACTACTGTACAATTTAAGCTATTTTTTACCTCTTGGTGCAGTGTTTGCATTGGCCCGTTAGGCCTATACACATGGGCGACAAAATGTAATCCTTGATCAATCATGAACTGATTTATTAAAAATATTTGGGAATCCAGGGTTTCTGACACCAGGGGACACGTGTATTATTGCTAATATAAAGGTAAGTTAAAACTTCTCATTGCAACTGCTTAATAATAAAATATTTGAAATTACAAGTGTGTCTGAGTACGATATTATTTTTTTAATTGAAATGCTCACCTTTTTTGTTCAGCATTTCAACATCCTGTAGTATTTCAGCTTGTAAAATGCACCACCAGCTGACAGATGTCATGCTATTCACCAGTCTGGTTTCCACTCCATGCATTAGTTTTGTCTTGATTGGCTATCAAGACAGAAGTGCTCCAGATGAGGGCAATTTTCCAGACATTACACATCTGAGGATGTCCAGAGCTAATTAGTTATACTGCAAAGAATAGCATAAAACAGAAATTTGATTATGTAACTTGTTGACAGTGCAAAATTACCTCTGTCCAGCTTAAGATATGATTAACTCAGATAAATTGTGAAGGGGGGAGAATAAATCTCAGACCATTTTTCACACAGACATAAAACTGTATGGATGATGGATTCAAGTGTAAAGAAAAATCTGTTTTGCTCATTGTTCTGTCGTTAAATTGTGTTTGGGAAATGGATCAGCATAATTTTCATTTCAGTTTCACTTCCTTGGTGGAATGAAGATCATTAGATAATTATACAGTATATTCAGGCTATGTTGGTAAGCCTGGACTAATTTCTGTCACAATCAGGCCATAACATTTTTATAAAAATGGATGACATCCAACCAAACCAACGAGTCTTTAACGATAAAATCTAAATATTTAAATGTTAGAGTTAAGTGTCCTTATGTATTTATTATTTTAGCACCGTAAAGAAATTGTATCTGTATGAGCCACAAACTCATCTGGAAACTTTGAATGAACATAAACTCATTAAATTGATCATTTTCAAAAGCAACTCCTTCAATCTGAAGCAGTTCATGTAATACAAGCATTGATGAAGTACATTTACTCAAGTACTGTACTTAATTCCAATTTGGTGGTACTTGAACTTTAGTTAAGTACTTCTATTGTATGCTATTGCCCAAATATGATGCATTATCATAGAACTACCAAAAAGTTTATAAAGCAGTTAAAAAGCTTAATCTCAACAAGCTACACGATTAAAGTACTGTTTACTGTAACGATACATTTGACTTTTGATACTTAAAGTACATTTCAAACATAATACTTCTGTACTTTAGCTTGTAAAGAAGTATTTTTAGTGGCCACTGTAATTTGTATGTATTACATTATTGGATTATTGATTATGATTCAATTAACGTGTATCAGTATGTTAATGTCGGGCATATATACAGGGCTAGACGCTTCCATTTTATAGACTCACTGCGTTAATAACGTTTGTCCTATTGAAAATGTTCTGAAGTACACAAAGCAGCTGTATCTCAATAAATCACTCACAATGAGTAAAAATATTTTTTTCTACCCTTAAAAAATACTAATTCACAAATGTAACAGTCCCAAACCATTAATAATCAGTGTATTTCCTGTTTACAATTACATTTGCGAAACTCCTTCATATTTACATACGTTCCAGTCATTCAGGTATAGTGTTAAGTTGTATTTGATGCAGATGTGGGTGCGGAGCGTGGGCTCGGTACGTCAGCATGTTTATCTGTGTGCATAGGGAAACACAGCGAGACCCTCTCAGAGGGAGATCAGATCACACATCCACATTGACCAGATGCTCATCCATAGTCAATGAGCACAGAAACTGTCGCTTCTCTAGCACGGCACCATTAGTTTTGTGTGCCGGGGCGATCATGTGAATTGAGACATCGTCTGAGATGTGTCAGCCCTGATGTATTTTGACCTCTTGGACATGGATACAGTCATTTACAGGTACCGGCAGCTATGAATATATCTGCATCTATGAGCTAATGTCGCTTTGTGTAAAATACATTTGCTACTGCACACGGGAGTTTCCCTGGACACTCTCTCTTACTGTAAATGCACACCACATCTTTTGTTCACACAAAAATGTGTCTCCAAAACAAGACAAAATATCACCGGGTATAAAACGTTAACACAAATCTTTTATTTAGACAATTTAAAAATGCCCACGGGACAGACAATGTCCAGGTGGTCATGAGAGAACCTACCAGAGTGGGCATAATTTACTTGTGGTGTCAAATGTGTTGTGCCCACAGGCTCGCTCTGGGCAGTCTAGGTAAATAGTGCTCAGCTCTGCCTTGCAGAATCTCAATTGCTTTTCTTTCTTTGCTTTCTCCATGAGTCACCGTACATCAATTCAAGTGCTCTTTATTCCTTCCTATGTCCTTCAAGACTGAGGAGTGTAAGAATACTTGCTTTAAAAAAAGAAAGCATTCACCACTGGGAAAATTGTTTTATCAAGATCCATTTTTTCGCAGCTTTTTCACTTTTACTGCATACACTCACCACTCACTCACATTGTCAGCAGTATCATGACCTAAAGTTATTAACAGAATGAATTATCTTCAAAACAACGTTTGCCATAAACCTGAACAATAAAAGAATACAGTTAGTTTCCCTGAGGGAAGGAAGGAAGTAATTTCAGCAGCAGTCTCACTTTAAATCTAAAAGTGAAGTAGTTCAACTTTAATGTTTTGGTTCACTCTCACCACTTTCAAGGGATTGTTTTTGGGCAAAGCTTGTAGCCGTTTTCTCTTAGAAATCTCTAAAACAACAACTTGCTCAGCACCAAATGGCAGATGATTAGCTGGTGAGAATAGTGGAGAATCTGGCAGCTAAAGAGCCAGACATTGCCCTCAGGAGTTGTTGGAGAAAAAAACAGAGAAACAGAGCTAAAAGAGGAGTCAATATTGGACTGACTTTCAGCAGGTCGCCAGAAATGCGACTCCGAATGAATGCTAATGAGATGTTGCTCCGTATCTGCAGGATGTGAAAAGAGGAAAATGTTGTGCAAACAAGTTCGCCACACCTACGTTATAAGGGGATAACATGTCAGTGGTGTCTTTACAGTTTACAGGCCAAAAAATTCAGCTAATGCAGGTTTGAATATTTATGATTAAATAAGAAACAATCAAATTTAAAGTGTTGGAGGGAAAAAAACATACTTTTTTAATTATTAAAAGTTTAATACATAATTATTTAATTTAATGTTGGGCTACTGACTGATAAACTAATCTTTTCCGTATTAGATTAATCAATTATAAGTCGATATTTTCTGAAATGTTTAAGTCTTCTCAGCTAATTATTGTATATTTATTGTGTATTGTAGAAACTGTACAATGAATCTTATTTCTTAAAAAGGTACCATCTGTTCCTTGACAATCATCTAACCAGCAGGGGAGGGTGTTGTATCCTCTTTTCCAGGCTGGTCATGCTTCCCAGGGCAACCCTGATTGAAATCTGCTCAGCTCAACATGTGCCAGCCTTATTACCAGCCCTGTCACTCCATTACCCAGCGACAGAATCTTATTACATCCCCCTTCTCGGCATCCTAATTGGGTTTTCCCACCAAGACTTTTTACAAACCTTCTGAATTACATTCCTACCACTGTGAATACAAAATCACTCAGAGCACATTAGCAGATATTCACCTCAGGAGTGACGGCTGCTGCTTTGAAAGAGTAATTGTCTTCACGGGGCTTTTCTTTGCTTTCAATGCAAGGAATGCATTCTTTAGTTATTTTATTGAAGCAGACAGAATCATTTATGGTCTCAGTCAAACTGCTACGAGACCGGAAATTCATGCCCATGTTCGTCTCTCTTGTGAAAAGCGTGCTTGTCTAATAAATATTTGATTGATTGTTTAATAAGTGAAAAGCACAGCTTGGGGAAGACATTCCTGCATAAGTGTGTGACTTCATCTGTCTACCATTAGATGCAAAAAGATGAACTGAATATTTTAGGTTCAGTGCAATGTCTGAGAGTCATATTAATACGGGGTTCAGTGGAACAAAGATTAAAAAATAAGTGATACATTTTGATTGCTTTTTCGGTGACAAATTATATTAAAAAGCAGAAAAGAGATAGTTAAATTCCACTATTTCCTGTCCCTTTCCCACACACCAGATCTGCTTCGAGCCCTGATTCAGGTGAGACCTTCAGTGAGTGACAAAACCATTATTTTCCTGTCTTTGATACGTGATGAAAACTTTCAGCTACAGCGCTTGACAACCATGGCCAACTAAAACCTTTGATCTGCCAAAAGGCCTTGCTTTGCTCACACAGTTCGCAGCCTTCATCATATTAATTCATCTTCCCTGTCTGGATTACCTAAGTAACACATTCAGTAAATACCATGTGGGATAATTTAGTAATCTTCAAAGAGAAGCTGCAGAAAGAAGACTTCTTCTTGTCCCAGAAAATTTACATATTTTCAGAACATTTACATATTTTCTGGGACAGGGAGATGTCTGAGCTCCTCTTCTTGATTTCCATCATTCTCACAACTTTTAGAAAGGATGTTTTTGTCACAAGCGATGTCAGTTAATCAGTGTTTCAATTGGAAGGTTAAAAGTATAATAATCAGCAACTATAAGACATGCTGCAAACAAACACTGCTTGTTGTCTTTCAAACTTCTGACTCCAACTTTCTCCCATCGGCTTTATCAACCCACAACATGTTGGTAAACTCAATTGGATTTAATATTCTCTTCTCCCGATCAGCATTTCCGAGCTTTGTTCAGGTGTATCCTATCAAATTAAATCGCTTCCAACACAAATAAATCTGATTAGGTGAGCACACAGACTTATTCAGCGCTGTGCTGTGATAGCTGATTGAGAGGTGGATGTTTCATGCACATTCAATTTGATCAATAATTCAAACTTTTAATATACCCAGATGCTAGGAAGCAATTTTCCCAGAAGAGATGAGCTGAGATGGTAAATGCTAGTGTGGATCTCCAAGAGAGGCAATAGGAAACAACTAACTGGTATGTTTTATGACCCGTTTGAAGGCAGGAATAACATCTTTTCATTCACATGGTGTAGAAAAAAGTGAAATTACACAGGCTAGTGGTTCCTAACTATTTTAGTTCCCACTACAGCTCTGTCAGATGAACCCCTTCGCACCACCCGTATTTAACTATTAATGATGTAACAGTGGATATAATAGCGTCTGAATGTTACTAAATGTTTTTGAACTGTCAATGTCAATCTTTCGGCTGCATTCTTACTTAACTGGGATTGGCAGAAGGTGCACGTTTAAACCATGTATCCATTACTTTCAGTTATCTATTTCAACCACTTTGTCCATTAACGTACAACTTCTCTTCTCGCTTACAAGTTTTCACACTCTTTCAGTAAATGCAGCATATTTCCGGTGTCATAGCTGACTCAATATGTGGATATATTTGTTTTATTAAGTTGTAACTTCTATGAAGTAGGGTACTCAATCTTTCTATGTCTCCCCCTGCAGTACAAGTACCCCCGTTGGAGAATGACTGATATACTGTAGTTAGATTATATCTGAAGACACATGAAGGTAAAGAAAACAATCAACAAAAAGTGGTATTTAGGTCAAACGGTTATGTCTGATGATCGTATGGACAGAATAATAAAGGGTTTGTCTGCCAAACGGGAAACTCAGAAACAGATTCGCCATCAGTGCAGCAGAATAATGACCAATAAAATGCTGTCTCTCACATTCAAGAAAAAACAGCAGCTGAGCAAACAAACTCTCCAATCTGGCAAACACACAAATGTTGAGTGCACATGTCCCAGACTGGCCACAATGCCAGTCTGTCTTCTGGGAAAATGATGCAGTGCTAGCCAGGACGTAAGTTGTGCAGAAGTTGCATCTGTGCCCTGAACCTTCTCTCTCATCCGACTCCTGCCAGGCAGATTTACAGCCTCTGGGTGAGGTTAATCACTGCATGGTTAGGGGACAAATTGGTTAGGCAGGAAAGTGAGTCATCTGCACCGTGTTTACTGACCTTCTCATCCTAGTCTTACTTGACAAAGCAGATTATTCGCTTACCAGGGTAATAGTTGGCAGAACAAAGCGAGCCACATATGTCGTGCAGGCCTTTATTAATCAAAAGATGATATGAATATGAAACTATGGGACGTCATGCAGGTGTAAAAAAGGAAGAACATTATGATTGATGTACTATTATTGCTCTGTACTACAATAAAGAGACATCAAAGAAGAGCCTCTTGAGCCTTCACCTAATTAATGTCTCTCTCTCAAAACGCAACGGCAGTGACTTCTCTACTTTATTACACCGGCTCCAGGATCCCAATCAATCGGGAGTAACTCCAATCAATTAGCTCTGCACAATTTAACCAGCAAGTCCCTTTGTGATACACTCACAACAGCATCGGTCGTCCTCTCCCTGGCACTCTGGCTGACATGATTCCCGCTTGTCATATACAATTCTATATATATATATGTGTGTGTGTGTAATAGCTATGCCCAGTTGAGGAGTTTAATCCTGAAAATTGATTAAATGTCTTCTTTTAATTAAAGAATAAGCTTGAATAAATAAATAAAAATGTCAAGCACACACAGAACATTTGAACCAGAAGTGATATTTATCCACAAGGCACATTTGGTGAGAGTATTGTGACTCCTTTTGAGTTTGCGAATAAGATGTAACTTTTATTTCTTAGCCTGTTCTCTGCCTTGTGGTGTTCACATAATCCTCCTGCACTGGCCATCTGTGACTAGACTGCCAGCTGTAAGACACACGCACACACACACACACACACACACACACACACACACACACACACACACACACACACACACACACACACACACACACACACTAATGCAGTGACAAGACTTGTACTTGGGGGAATACCATTAGTCCCCAGTTTGTGAGGAAGATGGCCATCTGTGGTTAAAAAGTAAATCTTAATGCTTCCTGTCCTCTGGTGTTAAACATTTGTGACACAATTACTTTTGGGTAGAGTCCTTATTTTTGATCGCATTTCATTTTTATGAATCCAGGGCGTAGCAGATTGACCTCTTTTAATAGACTACACTAATGGAGTTATTGGTAAGTATATGTCAGCACATTAATCACAAAGCCACGCAGCAAATAAAAGCCATAAAGCATAGAATATGGGTGTGGCAGCAATAACGTGTGCTCTTCTGTTCACCTCATATCTGCTGTTGAGATCTAACCAAGTCTATTACTACTGGGGACTTAATATAACTTTAAAGAGCATTAAAAGTATGTCCTCAAGGAGTTTCATCGACCTTTTGTCACAATGTCTAATAAAAAAAATTGGATCGAGTCATCTGCTCACATCAGCATTTGATGAAAATCTTTTCCATCCTTGAGTCTTGTGTCAATGTTACAGCAGCACATCGTGGTAATTATCATCAGGAGAGGAGAGTGGCTTATATGTTAAAATGCCCTTGAGAGAAAAAGCTTCTTGTACCGTATGCTCATGTGAGCTCATAACAAGACAATATGGCAGCTGAGACGTTGTTAGGGTAAAAAGAAAACTGCTAAATGCTTTTCCAGAGAGTTCTTTGCCATCTGGTTCTATTGAACTGTAAGAAGAAGAACCATGTTTGTGCAATTAGCATGAGCATAAAAAGAAAGGGATTGTGCAACCATGACCTACAGCACAGATTCAAGGCACAACTTCAACTGCAGGGCATTTCTATATATTAATTGAGGTGTCCTTCATAACCACTCCCATCACAATGGAGTTTAATGTTGTGCTGCTTGTTTAAGAGAGGTTTTACGTGACAGGAAAGGTTACTGCACTGATTTACTTGAGTGAAATTTCACTTTCCAGGAATACATTTGTGTGTATTACATATGTTGGCTGCTAACGTGTTCGAATGAGCTTTTGCTCATTGCTTGCAGACTGATTTGCAGATGTTTGGAGCTTATAGATTTGCACACACAGCGAAAGCATATATGAATCTCTGGCTCTTCTAATAAACATATTCACAGCAGAAATTTAGAAAATGCTTTGTTTCTTGACACATGCACAGAAAATAATGCAGAAATATACTTATAATTGACTGGCAACTATGATACATACGGATATATCTGGAGCATTGACATGGACCACGCTGAGCACCGTGTGTGTGGTTAGGAAGGATTTCCTACATTGAGTGGATTTACCCTTTAACTGACTCAGCTCTGGTTTTTGGGCGGAGACGCTGCACCTCTCTCTCTCATCAGTATTCACAATGAGTCTTGTGTCCTGAAATGCACTTGACAAGACTTGCCACGCTCTAATTTACCACAGAGGAGAAACAGGCGGATGAAATTGCTCCTCAGAATATTATTCCCATGACGAATCAATATTCCACTGAAAGGTTGGTTGTTTATTTTTTTTATTTCTTTCAAGGGTGACCTTTTGAACTGCAGTTAATAAAAGGCTGTGATTTTAAAATATATTTGCTTAAAAGCCATTGTGCAGCTATAAAAGGAGAGGTGGGCTCAGACTGCACGTAGAACACAAGCAAACAACTACTTTGGTCACAGAGGACGTTTGTTTTGATCTTTAGGTCTGCTGCAACAGAGAAGAAGAGTTATTTGTTCCAACACTATTTGCAGTTGGTGACCTTATGTGAAGTGTGAAACATGAACAAACATCATTTAAGTTGAACAAAATGTGCGATTGATCGAGTTTTTCCAATCATAGCTTAGCAGCCATAACTGTGCACGGCAGGCCTGTCAAGCTTTCCCAATATGCTGAAGTGGTGAAGTGCACCCACTTCAGATGTTATCAGTCCATTGGATGATCATACGATTTAGCTATACATTGCAATATTTTCATTCCATGTCTTCTACGTGGATCATAAAGTGGTGATGCTGATGTCTTTAGGACATGTAGCATTACCCTCTGTCTTTTAGCATGGGTAATGTAGGTAGCAATAAGTAAATACTTAAGACCCCTCCACACACACTCACATTAAAAAAATTAGATTATCGCTTCAAAACGAGTCAGGAAAACATTCACAAGTCGACCGGAGACTGTGTTTTAAGACAAACCTCATGACGCTAATGGTAACTTAATTAGCTAGCTGGCAACCGGTGATAAAATCTGCCAGTGACGGTTGTCATTTCAGAAATCCGTCATTTCAGCCGGCAAAATCAACAGTTTCCTGCTTTTGCCTGGCTCTGCCGATTAAATGTTTAAAAAAAAAAGACTACGGATATCAAGCGGTACATCTGCCACTGTTGTCTGTGTAAACGGCATATGTGCCGTGCGAGAATGGAAAGCTTAACAGGCACACTAGTGACTGCTCCAATACAAAATGTATACTGGACTCACTGACTGCACTTTTTATGAAAATCCTTTGCATGCTTATCTATAGTAAAGCCCACTACAGTAGTGTGTATACACACATGCATAAAATAAGCCTGCAACTCAGCACCTTTTGCACTCTGGTGATAAGTAAATGTTGTTTCACAGTGAGTGCGAGTTGTATAAAGTGTTGTACAATGAGAGCAGGGGGGTGGGTGGGGGGTAGGGACATATTTTGTTGTCTTTTGACTGTGAATATAAAGTGGGAATAATTGGCCTGTGCTTTCACCTTCTGTTTCAGGGCTTCGTTTCACAACCCAGAGAGGTAAGGGGTCCTTTAGAGCTCAGCACGAGTCCCGGGATGATCGCTGACTGACTTCTTCCTGTGGTGTGTACCTGTGATTGGCAAGTGTGTCATCAATAAGTATGTCAGATACAAGCTGGTGACTCTCTCTCTCTCAAACACACACACACACACACACACACACACACACACACACACACACACACACACACACACACACACGCGCGCATCTCGTCTCGGATGACTGCAGCAAAAACGTCACCTTTTAGGATGATTCTTATTACAGCTGTTGAGACATTGATGTGACAGACGTGTAACTGTCAGCTATCAGAGCCATAACAACATTCATTTGGGTGGCTAAATGTATAATCCTACAACTAAACTCTAACATATATCCCTGCAACAACCTACTTCCTATTTCTTTTAGGATCACTGGTCACTTAATCCCGTGCAAGACCTCCTCCCTGTGTCTGTCTTTGAAAGCTGCTCTGGAGAGCTTTCATTTTGAAATAGAAAAATGGAAATAAGGCAATTTATTGACACTTACACGCTGCGCCGACAGCAGCGATATGTGTTTACATTTGATGTAAATGTGATTGGACAAACCATGCTTCTCTGCACCCTTACCATCATGCTGTTGAAACAGTGTGTGGAAGCAACTTACATTCATTTTCATTAACGGCGAACAAATTGTGTTTGGGAAGGACGTAATCAGATTGGCTGTTCTGTGCAGGTCTGTGGTTTCTTATACAACCATGTGCTCCATCAATTGGGGGAATTTTTAGATTTAATTACATGATTGATTTGAGTTCTAGATGATTTAATCAACAGGGTAAATACAAAGAAACTAGCACGCTTGATCAGCTTGTCAAGACTCTTTGATTTTTAATATATACAAATGTATATAGATCTGTATTAACGTGATGAAAAACTCACTAACGTTTGCATACACGTTACATTTAATCATATATTTATGACTGCACAAACTAGCAAGCCGTGAACTTTAGTTTAATAATAAAAAAATCATCAAATATATATCAGAGAAACCTTTTAAAAAACGCTCTAAGATAAAAATGGCCATGAACACTGAAAAGCAGCAGCAAACCTTTGAAGATGTTTTTATGAGCAAGATAATTGGATTGATTTGTTTGTCCTTAGTGGACATTAGCTTGCATCTCTTTTTGCTTTAAGTGTGTAGAACATTCACATATTCCTACTTCTTACTGTTGAGAACCTTCAATGGTTTTCTGCCTGATCTTAACCTAGAACTACACTTTTAATCGTGACCTAACCTTTGTCAATACACAGTGCATTCCTTGTTTTATGGGAGGAGGGGTCAGGGATTTTACTTGCCAGCGAGAGTGAGCATCACATGCAGCATCCATCTTGCATTCAATTCTACTATGACAGAAAAAACAACGGGAAAAGATCAACAATCAGGGTAATCTTTGAAGTGTGAGCTTAGTGTAGTCGTTATAGTTGGTATCATGACCCTTCTTCCAGTGCAGCTTGTGCTCATTGGGTTTTAATATCGGAGTACAGAAAATAAAGTACAACCTTTATTTGATCAGTTAGTCTTATTGAGATTAATATATCTTCTGAAAGAGAGACCTGTAGCACACAGTGCAGCATGGAAACACAGCGTCAAAACAAATCACAAATATCTTTCCAAATCTGTATGCTGTATAAGCCCTGAAGTCCTTTGTTATACACTCCATTTGTGAGGGGGTTAAGTACTAAAGCAGTAGTGTTGCACAGCGTACCGGTGCTAGAAAGGTATTGTGATACCCTGCTGTTTATTAGTATCGGTACCAGAATGACAGTTTTTAATAAGAGCCGTATTTATGAGTTGCGTCGATGTGTGACAGCTGGGCAGGGTGTGTGTGTGTGTGTGTGCTGCAGGCAGTGTAGGCGTGTTTTTCTCTCATATGCATGCTGCAGTTACAAGCGCTCCTGCCGACCGTCCACGGCTCGTCGACAAAGCAGACTCACGGAGTGAACTGTGGCACTAAAGTACTGCAGCCGAGGAGTTGTGTGCAGCTGCCTTTACTAATGAAGGTAATACAATAATAACAGAGGCTCCATCTCTCAACCAATATACTCATATGTATTATGAATGAGTGTTCTTGATATGCATGTGTGTGTGTGTGTGTGTGTGTGTGTGTGTGTGTGTGTGTGTGTGTGTGTGTGTGTGTGTGTGTGTGTGTGTGACTGATCCATTATACTTGTCTTGCAGATGGTTGTTATTGGATGCACAGCTGTCAAGTACTTTGCTAAACATTTCCTATGTCTAAAATTATTAATTGATACAAATTGTGTATATTACATTACTGGAAATATTTTTTGAAATATGATGCATCCTTTTAAGCCCCTTTTTTGTGTGTGGCTATTCTCCTTTACATTCCCCTGCAAATTATACATTGTATTGTTTTTATATGTTTTATGTTGTGTAAATATAGAAACAAGAAACAGTTTCCACTTTTTCAGTAAAACACAACAGTATCAATCATGAAGTATCAGGCCACCATCAGTTAAACCATATCTGACTTTATATGCATTAATAATACAACCATTTATTAGAAATTCATATATTTTTAGACAGACATCTTTATGGAAAGCACAATAACCAATTGTATTATAAAGAGTAAAGAGCTGGATGGATATAAATGTATATGAATGCAAAAAATAGCATTCATGTACTTTTAGGATTTTATTTGATACGCGTTGGAACTGTGATTTAACTGCTATTTAGAAGAGAAAACAAATCTAAATAACTACTAATCTTTGATGTCAACTGGATGGAACAATCAGCAAAGTGATTTGTGATTTCCTCCTTTACTTAAACGAAATACATCTGACAGAATCATATAAAGAAGAATGAGTCAGACAGTCACAAACCAGGATAAATGAGAGTTGAACTAAAATTGAACCAACCCCTGAAGTGTGATGAGGTCAGACTTTGAGGTCAAACAACTTTACACAAAAAAGGGAATAAATTCCCAGCAAAGCTTGAGCCACACTGCTTCACACTGCCTCATTTAAGCACTTATCTTAAAAGGTCAAACAGGGTCAAACAATCACACAAACGTCTTTAATCATGTAGCCACGACACTAAAGGCTTCTGCTGCACTCGTGTTTTTGATTGTGGGTGCTTCCTCTGTTTTTCTTCATGTCTATAAGTAATGCAGCGTCATAAACTGTATTTAATAACATAACATTTAACCTGAGTAATGTCGTTTCGAATTTCTCTCATGTACAGACACTGACTCACAGCATTGTGTGTTTCCCCAGGTGTCATTAAGTAAACTCACAATACGTTTAATCTGAGGACATTTTCAGAATTTTGCCTGCTGCAAATTTGGGCCTCTGCTGACCTTCGAGAGGTGCTCACATAGCACATCTCTGTTTTGTTTTCAAGGTAAAAATCTTCTGGTTCAGCTAAAAGAGTAAAAGGTCATGATTCTTCCCCCAAGGCCTGAAGACAGTTTATGATTTCTGTCCACTATTCATTTACCGAACCTAACCCCAATATGCTGCAGCATGCTAATATCTTCATCACTACACTGGAGAGCGTGCAGACCTTGACCGGGACATCCTTGAGAAAAGCTGCTGGGAAAGACGGGGTGAAGATGGGGCAAGATAAGATACGAAGAGGCTAAAAGAGAAAAATTAGTAATTAAAAAAAAACTATATTTCAATTTGAGGAGCCAGTGGTAATTGAGTTATATTGAAAAGTGATTTTCACTCAAAACCACAATGTGAACCTCACCACAGTCAGTCGGATTTATTGCCTTGTGGTCAGTGATTTATTAATGATCCTGAACCAGAGAACACTAAGAGGAGGGAGGAGAAACACATGACTGAGAAGATAAAAGAAGACAACACAAGCACAGTACATTTACATGCAGCATATGAATATATAAAACACACACTCCTGACGCAACGCTTGGTGCATGGTGTAAAAATTGGGCAGGTTTCTGTCCCCTCCCCTGCCCACGATTTGTAATCGCTGAACTGGACTGCAGGACACAGATGAGACTCGAGATACGAAAAAAAATAGTGCAGAGGCTCTTGCACTCAGCACAAGAGACGTTGTTTAAAAATGCATAAGCCATTAAAGTAAAACATGTTCTTTCTCCTGCCCTGAGAAAACAAACGTGTTTTGCTGCAAGGTTACAGCCAGCAGCGCTGCTCTGGCCCTGTAAGAGATAAAAGATGATTGCTGCAAATCATCGGCTACAGCAGAATTTCAGCTGACACGGGTTTTGTCCCGTTCTATCAAGAATATCTATTTGTAAGCAGAATGTTGGGGCTCTGTAAGATGATAACAGGGCGGATATGTCAGAATAGTAAAAAAAAAAACCTCACTGTGCTTCTCTCTCACCTCTTGTGGTATCTAGCCACGCTGATCATTTTGAGATATACATCTCTTTAGATCAGGGGTGTCAAACTCATTTTAGTTGGTGGGCCAGACCAGTGAAATGATAGCATACTAACCAATACATAACGACAACTCCAAATGTTTCCCTTTGTTTTAGTGCAGAAATACATTCTGAAATTGTTCACATTTAATTAACTATCTTTTTACAAAAACATTGTGTATGAACTACCTAAAATTGTAAAATTGCAATGCAAAAGTGCAATTTCAACAATAGCATGCCTCAGTTTATCATTTACACATGTGCATTACAACTTACACATCATAGTGTATCTACAAAGGCACAACACATTTAGTGGAAACATTTGAAATAGCAGTTGCTTTTATTGAACAATTGCAGTTAATGTCTTCTCTGTAATCGTTACACTTTGCAAAGTCATCGGGCCGTATGTTTGACACCCCTGCTTTAGGTGGTTACATTCTCACAAAGTAACCTCTGCTGCCTGTCTGTCTCCAACTCAACAACAAAATGGCCCGAAACAATCTTTAAAAAATCAAATCTTCCATTAATGTGAGCATCACATATCGAATACCATTTACTTCCATTACACTCCATTGAAATCTCATAAACTCATGTTTTTGTGAATGGCTTAATTTGGATGAACTGATCCTCAAAGCTCAATTATTTGCTTTATTGGACATAATGAATAGGAATCAAAGAAGAGAGGAGAGAATCATAAAACCCATTTTGACTAAAGCAGTATTAGATATAATCTTAGTTTAGGATGTCCCACTGTCAGCTGCAGATGAAGCCTGGAGGCACCATTCACCATGCAGGTTTAAAGCTGTTTACTCTAATTTAGGAGCTCCATTAGTTTAGGAGTCCAATAAAGGAGATGACCCCAACACGTAAGGCCCTGCAGTTACTCATGTGTAGTGTAGAAGAGCAGGTCTCGACTGATGCAAATATTCACTTCCTCATTTGATATTAATGAGCATGAACACTAAGGAGGTCAATTATAAAAGAGTGCGGTTAAATGTTCTGAACTGAAGTGGAATAGGATTTGCTTTGACACCACCGACCTCCAAAGACTCTTCACAGCAGGGGAACTACTTTTCTTTTACTATGTGGTGTGAGTAATTTAGCCTGGAAAGACAGATTATGGATATCACTTTAAATTTGACGCCGTAGTTTTGCTCTGAGGATTTCCTGAAGGATTAAACGTTTGTCCTAGATTCCTCCTTCAGTGGTTAATTAAACAAAAGGAGTCCAGGCTTACGTCTTCCATGGGATGAATGAGCCGAGGGCAACAAGAAAACATTATTCACACACAAATGTGCACTCATGCAAAACACATACATGCGCACAAGCGTTCCTCTCAGGGGTTTAGCTCCTGTCGACCGCCGCTCGTTCATGCGCATACATAAAACACGGTTTCCTCGGAGGCACAGGGCACATGCATCAACTTCAACTCCAAACACATACAGAGCACATAGATGCACACCTGATCTCATGCTGTTCCAGTTCGCCCCTGGTTACAGTAATGAATGAAACATGAACGCTATAGGATTCCAACACAATGTTCAATTCTTTGACTGAAACACCCACCGCTCATTCCCTTGTTTCTGCTCGCACACGGCTGCTGAAATCCCCCGTCTCAATGTGTATCTTGTATTATTTTTGCATTATTGACGGCAGGTGTAGAAGTCCTTCGGCCCTGAATGTCGGTAAAGGAAAAGAGTGGGGGAGAGAAAAAAACTGGAAGGGGACATGTGTCTGAATCTCGCTTTCATGTTTTTTATGTGTTACACACATGCGCACCCCTTTTTAATAATGCAGCAGGTGCACAGTGTGCCATACATAATGAACCTAAAACGTATACAAATGAACCCTCTTCACCCACGTTGGAATTTTTACACCTGTCATTAACATAATGCATTGACACTAACCCAAAACTTAAACATAAAACAGTAATCCTGTGCTCGAGTGAAAAACGATCAGTTTGAGCAGATACAACCTATATTTATGTTTTCCAATATTTATGCATCAGGAAAAGCAGAACGCCACGCTCAAGTGCTTTTATTTTTAACCTGCAGCAGTAGTTTTACGCCTAAATCATAACCATAGCTGTAGCAGATCAGAAAACACTTACATTAATCAGTTTTGTAAAAGTTATATGAAGCAATTTTAGAAGCCGCTGACAAACAACGTTGTTCTGAGGCTTCCTTACAAAATGTGTTGCTTTGGAGTGAAGTGCATTTTAGTTACATTACATTTGAGGCACTTTTTGGGCCATCCCTTTGAAGGCATTGGGGCACTAGGTGTGAGGGTCGGTTCTTGTTTGGCAATGAAAGAGCAAAGCAATGTCAGCTCTTCGCAATGCTGACATGGAACCCTCCATCAGGGGGAAGAGTTGTGTTGAATCCCCACAGCAATTATCCAGGCCTCCATCCTCGTCAGTTACACTCATGAGAGCGGGAGCGGGAGCTCGTCCACATGAAAGTACAGTACTAGCAAACACACACAGTGCAAAAGTTCTGTAACTACATGAATAAATTGCCTAATTACATCCACAAAGCAAGGAACAACAAATGCACAAGCTGGCTCTGGAAACCACAAAACACACAGGCAATAATATGGATTTCATATGATGGGATTACTATAGGCATGGGACTCACATATGCACATGCACGCAGCTCATTTTCTCTCTCCCCCCCCCTCCCGTACTTGTCGTCATGCAATTAGATAAGAGAGTGTTCGACAAGGCTCTTGGCACCCACACGCTTCCATTTCAGAGCTGCTTTCATAACGCTAGAGTTCAACTCTACCTGCTAACTTTGACCAAACTCTATCAAACGGAGCCCCTTATCCTACTCCAACACATGGAGTCACATCCCGCCCGCCTACTCAAAACCAACTCTCATTTCCCATCGCTGTCACACAGTGTCTAATGGAATATCATTCGCTTACACTCACTAAACTACTTTCAGTTATGGAGCAGTTGGAAAATTGCTTTGAAAATCCAATCCACTCCACTTGTAACGGCTGCAAATAAACCTCAATATTAGAGAGTTGAGTTTGATGACATTGATTAGATCCTCATTCTCAAATGTCATCGGGGAAAATATGTTCTTTAATAATGTTTTGGAAATAAAAGCGATTCATTTTGCTGAGCGGCACCAGGAGAAGAACAAACTCATCATTTAATAATTCAGTAATCTTTAAGAATGTGAGGAAACAATCACCAACAGTTCACCATCACTTTCATTATATTTGCCCATTTCTATTATCCGCAAATTGAGGCAATATATAAAGTAATAGAAACAATAAAGGAGTCTGTTTGCTTCAAACTAAGTACTTGTACTTTCAATACACATTTCCGACCTCATAGTTATGGGGGCTTCGTCTGACAAAGCTGTGTGGAAGTAAGAAACTTTTTAACTTGAATTTTAAAAACGTAACATTTGAACTTCTCATCTCACATCTCACTCTTCTCTGTAGCCAGGTTTCTGTCCAAATGTATTGTGCATTTGAACCGAATTTAAAGAAAATGCGCAAAAGAAAATGCAAATGAACGTCCAAATTTTGGAAAAGAAATTAGAAAAATGATTCTACTTCTCAAGGCTAAACCTTGCTTATTGCTGATGTAAGCAAATGTGCGAGGAGGTTATTTTGAGCGTTTACGTGGCTTATTTTTCTTCAGACCAGTTTTATTTTGCTTTATTTTACATGTGTTTATGGAGAAGCAACATTCCAGCTTCAGGCTGATAAAAATCCTTTTAGAAAATCTAGAATGCATTGTCATAAGCTTAACCGCTGAAGGATGCCTCTGGGACAAGTAATACATTAGTTTTCACAGAAAAGCATTGTTATTAATTCAGGGTGGTCACAAGTTTAATCTCTGCAACAGCCGCTTCTGCCTACTCAGTGGTCCCTCTTTGGATAAGTCAGCATAAACATAACCCTTTTAGAGCTTTGATTCTCTCTGCAGCCAACAAAAGGTGGATGCACTGCACTGCGGGAAACAATAAAATGTGTTAAGTGTGCTCTCCAGAGGCATCAGCTGCATATTTGTTCATTAAGTTCATTGCACTTGTGGTTTTGATCCTCGCGGTGGCAGTTGAATGTGTGGAAGGGCACCTTGAGGGTCGATGGAGGGCCGCTGCCCTTCGAGAGGCTGACAGAGTCATTTGTCAAACGGGAAAGGCCATGAATTTACTGCACCCGCTGTCTTATCCGCATGTTTAACCCCCTGCACTCCTTACACACACACACACACACACACACACACACCACCTGCCCCTGCAATGTACGAAAAGGGATCCGGATCTGATGGAATTAGAGGAAGAGAGCGAGGTAGAGACAGAGAGAGAGAGAGAGAGAGAGAGAGAGAGAGAGAGAGAGAGAGAGAGAGAGAGAGAGAGAGAGAGAGGGTTTATTTAATTAGGGGGAGACAGGAAGAGGACTGAGTGACATCATTTCAATGTCGCCTCTCACCCCCCCCCCCCCCCCATACATTTCACTGTCAAGAGCTCCATCTGGTAGACACATGACACACACACATTCAGGTCCACACACACACACACACACACACACACACACACACATGCTGCCATTCAGTATCCACACGGACACAACACGTAGGCAGCATGCTCTCTCACTGAGTCAGTAGTTCAAAACAAAAAAAAGTTTCCCCGTTTCACACATCCGAGCTTTTAATCAGCTCCTTCATTGCCACCATATGGCTCTAACATTCTGCCCATGTTACTGTCCATCAAGCCAGCACTGTCACACACACACACACACACACACACACACACACACACACACACACACACACACACACACACACACACACACACACACACACACACACACACACACACACATACGTCAGATACTGCACCACGTGAAGACACTGCCTGTGTGGATTAGTTTAAAGGAGTAAACCAAGTTTTTTGGGGGGGAAATGTTTCCTTTCGGTTTATCTCCTATTAAAAATTGTATGTGAAGACAACCAGCTGGCTTCATCAGGATTTCTGACAGTACACACAAAAGCTTATAGGGCTTGAGTTCCCTCAACCACTCATAATGAGCTACTCAACTCAAGGTCCTCTTACTCAGCTTTTTCAGACATGGCTTTTCTTCATTTAGACTAGAACATGCGGCTCTAGAAAAGCTTTGTAAGTACATCTTGAGTTGAGGGGATTTTGTCAAACAAGGTAATTGAATTGTTCTCCTTGAAAGCTGCTACATGTCATATAAAATTAAACATTTGAGCAAATCTAGAACTAAATGCTAAATAACATTTGAAGGAGATTCGAAGGAGATCTCCTTCTCTTCCTCTCTCCTCCCCTCCCTCTCTTCTTCTCCCTCTCTATCTATATGCATTTATGTAAATGTATGTTACTAACACAGCATCCGGGGCATCATCCCCGGAGTTTCTGTGTCTCATGTGGCAGGTTGCCACTGATAAAGTTTACGTCAGGATCAGGAATCGTGGCTGCGCCTGCTGCCCTGGTCCTGCTGGACACCGGGAAGCCTTTTTGACATTTTCCTGGATTCATCCAAACTTTCTCTTTTCCAACACAACATAATTTATGTCAAATGTTGTATTTGTACTATGTTGTTTATCCTGTACACACGACATCTATTGCACGTCTGTCCGTCCTGGGAGAGGGATCCCTCCTCAGTTGCTCTCCCTGAGGTTTCTTCCATTTTTCCCCCTTTAATTATGGTGTTTCTTTTAGGAAGTTTTTCCTTGTGCGATGCGAGGGTCTAAGGACAGAGGGTGTCGTAACCTGTACAGTCTGTAAAGCACACTGAGACAAATGTATAATTTGTGATATTGGCTATATAAATAAATTTGATTTGATTTGATTTGATTGAATAATGACTAAATGATGTAAGAAATGTACCATTATGAACTTAATATTCTGACTAACACCAGCTGTGTGGAGCACAGCTGAGCGTTAACTGGCCTGCGTTAGCCACCTGTAGGTCCATATGGTGTTCTGTGATAGTGGAAGAGCAGAAACCATTTCATTAGCAATTCAACCGTAACAAGTGACACTGTAACTTAGATTCAACTGAAGATACTAAATTATTATCTGTGCAGGCTAATCTGCAGATGGTTTATTTTCTATAGAAAATGAAGGTTGTGATAATTGAGGCTGTACGCTTTGAGCTAAATGCTAACGTCAGCATGCTAACATGCCCACAATAACAATGCTTGCGTGTGAACAAGGTATAATGTTTATCGTGTTCAGCATCTTAGTTTAGCGTGTTAACATGCTAACATTTGCTAGATAGTGCCACAAAGTACAGCTAATGACTAAAGTAGTAAACAAGTAGTTAGTATAAAATGGCGCTGTACAAAAGAAATGTACTTAACATGACGATCAAAAGTCGGGATCACCAAAGTCAGTAGGTTTCATCCCTATAGAGAGCATGCGTGTCTTTACACAATTTCATGGAAGTCCAGCTTCTAAATTATTTCAGTCTGGAACAAAGATCGACCGAACGTCCCTAGATTTGCTAGCATGGTTAAAAACATAAGCTACCAGGGGACACGTGCATGACTGCTTGTCTCTGTTCTCTCTTTCTCTTGGTAAGCTGAAGAAATGGGCCAACCCCTTTATAACGAGGTGTATTTCTTTAAAACTCCAACCATCGCTCCCCGGAGTCTACGGAGCTACTGTAGTGTACTTGCAGAGCCCCAGAAGTGTATTTTTTATAAAGAGTATGTGTGTTCTGTGAATGTAGGAGTCTTTCTCTATTCAGGGAATCTATGTTTTGTGCGTGTGTTGTAGGTATAGTACGTGTCAAGTTGCATGAGTGTTAATTATGTTTCCCTGCCTGTGTGTGTGTGTGTGTGTGTGTGTGTGTGTGTGTGTGTGTGTGTGTCTGTGTGCATCACAGCATGGAGAGAATAGCAGGAGCCTCAGCGGAGAACCACAAGTGAAGTGAAGTGTTCAGTGAAGTGTGTTTTGTGTATTTCAGTGTGTGTGTGTGTGTGTGTGTGTGTGTGTGTATGTGTGTGTTACGTGTACTGTGGGAGGACCAAACCTCCCATGGCTGGATCAGTGGCTAACCACAGGGGATGAGGTGTCCATGAGAGCTGTCAGTGAAATCCAGCATGACTGCATTTTACACATGAGAAGGTGACATTTAATGGATCGGCTCCAATTACGCAGATGGAAAATATGACATATTAGTTAAAGAGAGACACACTGCTATTGTGTTAA